>NW_012114544.1:360804-440969 GCF_000951035.1 Colobus angolensis palliatus | reverse complement strand
AATGCAAATCAAAACCACAATGAGATACCATCTCACACCAGTTAGAATGGCAATCATTAAAAAGTCAGGAAACAACAGGTGCTGGAGAGGATTTGGAGAAATAGGAACACTTTTACACCGTTGGTGGGATTGTAAACTAGTTCAACCATTATGGAAAACAGTATGGCGATTCTTCAAGGATCTACAACTAGAAGTACCATATGACTCAGCCATCCCATTACTGGGTATATACCCAAAGAATCTTATAAATCGTGCTGCTATAAAGACATATGCCAAACTATTTTTTAAAGTAGATACACAATTTTGCATTTCTACAGTAATGCACGTGTTCAATTTATCCCCATTAGTGCCAACGCTTTTAATTATTAGTCTTTTTCATGTACATTTATCCTTTTATTTGTGATTTTGATGTGCCTTTCCCTAATGACTAACCATGTCGAACATCTTTTCATGTGCTCATTGTGTATCCGTACATCTTCTTTGGAGAAATTTCTTTTCACATTTTTTAATTGGGTTATTTATGGTTGAGATGTTAGGGTTCTTTTTGGATTCTGAATATTAGCTTCTTATCGGATATATGTTTTGCAAATATTCCTACACATTCAGTGAGTTGTCATTTTCACTTTCTTGATACTGTCCTTTGAAGCGCATTTTTAAAAATTTTGATGAAGTCAAATTTATCAAATTTTCCTTTGTTGCTGGGGCTTTGGTGTCATGTCTAAGAAACTATTGCCTAACCCATGATGTGAATGTTTACACATATATGCTTTTCCAAGAGTTTTATAAATTTAGCTCTTACCTCTAGACCTTTAGTACATTTTGAATTAATTTTCATGTGTGATATGAGCTAAGGTCCAACTTCATTCTTTTACACGTGGATATCCTGTTGTATCTGCATCATTTTGTTGAAAAGAAAATTTTTTCCTCGTTGAATTATTTGGCACTACTGCTGAAGATCATTTGACTATAAATGTGAGGGTTTATTTCTGGAATCTTAATTCTATTGATCTATATGTCTATCCTTATGTTAGTACCACGTTGTCCTGAACACTGGAGTTTTGCAGTCAGAATGTGTGAGTCCTCCCATTTTGTTCTTTTTTCCCACATTTTTGGTTATTTTGAGCTCCTTAAATTTCCATCTGAATTTCACAGTTTGTAAATTCTTCAAAGAAGCCAGCTGGAATTTTCATACTAATTGCTTTGAATCTATACATCAAGTTGAGGAGTACTGGCACTTTTTTTAGATGTACCATATGACCCAGCCATCCCACTATTGGGTATATACCCAAAGGATTATAAATCATGCTGCTATAAAGACACATGCAAATGTATGTTTATTGTGGCACTATTCACAATAGCAAAGACTTGGAATCAACCCAAATGTCCATCTGTGACAGACTGGATTAAGAAAATGTGGCACATATACACCATGGAATACTATGCAGCCATAAAAAAGGATGAGTTCGTGTCCTTTGTAGAGACATGGATGCAGCTGGAAACCATCATTCGTAGCAAACTATCACAAGAAGAGAAAACCAAACACTGCATGTTCTCACTCATAGATGGGAACTGAACAATGAGATCACTTGGACTTGGGAAGGGGAACATCACACACCGGGGCCTATCATGGGGAGGGGGGAGAGGGGAGGGATTGCACTGGGAGTTATACCTGATGTAAATGACGAGTTGATGGGTGCTGACGAGTTGATGGGTGCAGCACACCAACATGGCACAAGTATACATATGTAACAAACCTGCACGCTATGCACATGTACCCTAGAACTTAAAGTAAAATAAAAAAAAAAAATTAAAAAAAAAATAAAAGCCTTTATCAAATGAAAAAAAAAAAAGACAGAGACTGGTAGAGTGGATGAAGAAACATGACCCAACTATATACTGCTTGTAGGAAAGTCACTTCAAATTGAATAATGTAGGTAGACAGAAAAGGATGCAAAATTATACCATGCAAACATTGATTTAATAAAAAAACAGAAATGGCAAAAATAAATAAATAAAATAAAATAAAATAAAATGTTAAATTTTTCCATTAATAAACATGAGGTAGCTTTCCATTACTTCAGGCCTTCTTTAATTTCTTTCAACAATGTTCTGTAGTTGCTCCTAGGTGTTTTATCATTTTTGATGTTATCATAAGTGAAATTGTTTTCTTAATTTTATTTTCAAGTTGATCATTGCTGGAAACACAATTGATTTTTGTATTTTGAATCTTGTACCCTGCATCCTTGCTGTATTTCTTAAAACTCTATATACATAACTTATACATATTAAGATAAATTTATGTATATCTTTTGATCAATTTAATATTTAATAATTGCATTAGTCAGGTTTCTTCAGAGAAGCAGAACCAGTAGAATTATATAGAAAATAGACATTTATTTTAAGAAATGGCTTATGGAATTGTGAAAACTCAAGCTGGAAATGTATAAGACAGGCCAACAGCCTTGAAACTCAGGCAGATTTTAGGGTGTTGGCTGGAGGCAAAAATTCTTGTCTAAGAAACCTAGTCTTTGCTTCTAAGATCTTCTACTGATTGGATAAGGCTCTCCCACGTTGTCAGGTGTAATCTTCTTCACTTAAAGTAAACTGATTTCTGGAGAAAATGATATCTACAAATACCTTCACTGCAAATCTAGATTATGGTTTAAATTGACACTGAAGACAATCACAATAGGGAAAATCTTACTTTTTGCTTTGTGCATTGTTAGCCACATTATTTCTGGAATTTTCAGTGAAATTTAAAACATATCAGGGCCAGACTCAAAAGAAACTAAAAATTCTCTGATATTTTGAGAAAAATCTACAGGTTTAAACATTACTTTTTCTTTTTCTTTTTTAGCTACTCCTTGTAGAGCAAGGCTACGCTGTAGACAATGTACCCAGAGTAACCTAAACACTACTTTTTCTTTCCTAGGGTGGATTGATTAAACACATAATCTAAAAATTGTGTTTTGGGCACTGAATATTTTCTTATTAATCAGTGATCACCATGCAAAGAACATTACTTAACTCTCTGGTATGACAAAGGAGAGAGCCCTAACAAGAATTTATCTCTTCCCATATCAGATTTAGTTGCTGTGCATGTGTGTGTGTGTGTGTGTGTGTGTGTGTGTGTGTATGTATTATGTATAACTATACCTGTATTTAAACAAGGACAGTAGGATGGGCCATTCATTCACTGAGTGGCAGTGGGGAAACCTTCAGATCTAGATTTTGTCTAATGTATCCTTTCAGAGCTACTCCTACTGATTTCTTTTTGTTGTGCTGGGAGTTGTTGGGTGGTCATTAAACAGTAGGTGAAGGGTGAGTGAGTAAAGAAAGCAATCCATTCTGATCTCCACAACTGGCCATTACCTCACCCCCTGCTGGATCAACATCTCCAGGAGGGGTAAGATGGGGCAGTTATAAAAAAGGAATAGCTATAGAATAACTTTAAAATGTTTATAGAACACCTATAAAATGACCCTCGAGGCTCAGTGTAAAGGCTGTTTTAGAGTTAAAGCATAGATTCCAGACTACTGGCAGGCCCCCTGCTCTGCAGAGAGGCCACCTTCACACTCTCTAAACCAATTCAACCCAACCACTTGCTTCCACTGTTCTTTTTACCCTCTCACTGAAGGGGCCTATAAATTAGGCAACAAAACAAAACAAAATAAAAGCAAGTGCATCACATTTGACTTTGAATTCTTTAAGTTACTTAAGTTGTTGAGTCAAATCTGCACTTATGTGGCTGATCAAGATGAAATATCAAGATCTGGTTGGACTGAATTGCTATCAGTCATTACGAAGCTATGATGACTGGGACAGTTTTTTGATCCTGGCAACTTAGTGTTGGTGGTTAGTACAGAGAACAGTGAGACAGTCCTCTCCTCTAAATAATAAGCTTTATTTTAACTTATAATTCATTAAATAAGTCTGTCTTCTGAGAAGTATTAAGTAAACTAAGAAGTTACTAAAAATATAAGTGAAAAGATTGCGTCTTTCCGAAACTTTCAGTCAGGTAAATGTATAATTTCTTTCTCTTATTTGATACATTTTATAAAGTGGTTAGCATGTGACAAAAGAAAATTTTGAATGATACTTCCACTATAGTATGTAAGATAAGAAGGATCATTTCCCCCTACTCACTAAATTGACTGCTTCAAGAACTACAAAATTTATATCTGTTATATTTATTTCCTCACTTTTGAATATTACTAGAAATTTTCTTGCTTTTATGATGAGATAATTTTTATTCTTTTTTTAATAAGTGTGAGAAAATTAAATGTTTTCTTTTAATTATACTTCAGTTTGTCTTTTAATATTGTGTTTTGATGAAAATAAATTGATGAACCGTGAGATACTAGAATACCAAACTCTGGGATTAAAAACTGGAATATATAGGGAGCTCAAACAACTCACAGGAAAAAAGAAGATCTAATAATCTGATTTTAAAATGGGCAGAAGATCTGAAAAGATATTTCTCAAAAGAAGACATTCAAATGGTAAACAGACATATGAAAAGGTGCTCAACATCATCGATCCTCAGAGAAATGCAAATCAAAACTACCATGAGATATCTCATCCCAGTTAAAATGGCTTTTATCCAAATAGAGCCAATAATAAGTGCTGGCGAGAATGTGGAGAAAAGGGAACCCTCATACACTGTTGGTGGGAATGTAAATTAGTGCAACCACTATGGAGAACAGTTTGGAGGTTCCTCAAAAAACTAATCATGGAGCTACCATATTATGCAACAATCCCACTGCTGGGTATATACCCAAAAGAAAGGAAATCAATATATCAAAGAGATATCTGCATTCCCATGTTTGTTACAGCTCTGTTCACAATAGACAAGATTTGAAGCAACCTAAGTGTCCATCAGCAGATGAATAGATTAAGAAAATGTGGTACTTACACACAATGGAGTACTATTCAACCATTAAAAAAATGAGATCCGATCATTTTCAACAACATGGATGACATTGGAGGTCATTATGTTAAGTGAAATAAGCCAGGCACAGCAAGAAAAACATTGTAGGTTTTCACTTATTTATTGGGTATAGAAATCAAAACAATTGATTCTATGGAGATAGAGAATAGAAGGATGGTTACCAGAGGCTGGGAGGGGTAATGGAAGGGTGGGAGGTAGGTGGGGATGTCTGTCTAATGGGTAGAAAAAAATAGTTAAAATGAATGAACAAGGCATAGTATTTGATAGTACAACAAGGTGACTACAGTCAATAATAATTTATTATGCATTTTAAAATAACTGAAAGAGTATAATTTCATTACTCATAACACAAAAGATAAATGCTTGAAAGGATGAATATTCCATCTTCTATGATGTGATTATTACGTATTGCATGTTTGTATCAAAACAGCTCATGTATCCAATAAACATACACACCTACTACGTACCTCATGTAATTAAAAAAAAAATTCAACACATACTATGTGACAGGAAAATAAAAAAAAGAATACCAATCTCAGCAGATATACTAGAACTTGATGTCCCAACACAGTTTTCAGGTAATTTGCATCTTTCTCAAAAAGAGGAAGCAAATAATAGGCAGGAAGAGGTTTTTTATAAAATTAATTACTAAGCCAAATGATGTCTCAGATTTTATTTATTTATTTATTTATTTATTTATTTTGGCTTTCTAGAATATTATTAAGTGTTAAAATGAGTTCTTTGTTTTGTTGGTATTCACATATATTCATTTATTCTGTGTCATTGTTCTTCATTGTTTCAGAATTTTGTAGACAGATTTGGTGAGATTCTTTCATCAAAATTTAGAATTTTTTGTGCTATAAATGTAGTTACAAAAATACTAAATATCTTATATATTATGTTAAGTCCTAGTTTTCTGCAGATTCTTAGTAATGTTATCTATTTTTAAAAAATCTCATGTCAAGACTGAATTTAAAAATATTTTATGTAATAAAATGGAATTTTTATATAAATCTTTTAGGAAGAGTAAGAACCTTCCTAAAAGATTCCTAAGATTAAGGAATCTTTTCTATAGCAATGTTTGAAGTTCCTCTTTCAACTTTAATTTATTCAAAAAATTTTAAATTCTTGATTATTAATATGATTTTTTATTGACAAATCATAATGGTATGTATTTAAGGGATACAATGTGATGTTTTGATATATGAATACAATGTGGAATGTTTAAATCAAGCTAACTAACATATCCATCATTTCACTTATTTACCATTTTTTATGTGAGGCCATCATTTAACTCTGTACATTTGTGGGTTCAACTTTTTTATATTACACATATAAGTGAGATCATGTGGTATTTGAACTTTTGTGCTTGACTTATTTCATTTAGCATAATGTCCTGCAGATTTGTCCTTGTCATGAATGACAGAATTTTCCCAATATTCTATAGTGTATATATACTACATTTTCCTCATCCATTCATCCATTGCTGAACACTTAGGTTCATTCTATATCTTGGCTATTGTGAATAATGCTTCTATGAACATGATAGTACAGATATCTCTTTGATATATTGATTTTGCTTCCTTTGGATATACACCCAGAGTGGTATTACTGGATCATGTGGCAGTTCCAGTTTTAGTTTCTTGAGGAAACTTTAGGCTGTTTACTATAATGGTACTAATTTACATTTCTACCCACAATGTATAAGAGTTCTGCATTAGGCCGTTCTTGCATTGCAATAAAGAAATACCTGAGATTGAGTAACTCATAAGAAAAGATATTTAATTGGATTATGGTTCTGCAGGTTGTACAGGAAGCATAGCAGCATCTGCTTCTGCAGAGGACTCAGGAAGCTTCCAATCATGTCAGAAGGCAAAGGGGGAGCAGGCATATCACATGGCAAGAACAGAAACAAGTGAAGTGGAAGGGAGAGATGCCACACACTTTTAAACAACCAGATCTTGCAAAAGCTCACTCACTATTGCAAAAAGAGTACCAAGCTATGTGAGATATGCCCCCATGACTCAAACATCTCCCACTAGTTCCCACTTCAGCTTTGGGGATTACAATTCAACATGTGATTTGGAAAAGGACAATTATCCAAATTATATCATTTCTTTTTCTCTGCATCCTCACCAACACTTGTTATTTTTCATCTTTTTGATAAGAGCCGTTCTAACAGATGTGAGGTGGTATCTTATTGCAGTTCTAATTTTCATTTCCCTAATGATTTGTGATACTGAGCATTTTTCACATATGTGTATGTCTTCTTTGAGAACTGTCTATTCAGATCTTTTGCCAATATTTTAATTAGGTTGTTGGCTTTCTTGCAATAGAGTTAATCTTATATGTAAGAAACACCCTAAAGACTCCACTAGAAAACTGTTAGAACTGATAAATGAAGTCAGTAAAGTTGAATTTTATTGTGTATTGAATAATACACAGTCAACATAAAAAAATTTGTAGCATTTCTAGATATTAATAATGAACTATTCTTTAAAAATTAACAAAACAATTACATTTACAATAGCAACAAAAAGTTAAATATTTAAGGTTAAATTTAATTGAATCAAGGAGGTGAAAGACCTGTATAGTATGCCGTTGTTACTTGTAAATTCTGAATCCATGGATTCAACCGTAGATCAAAAATATTTTTTAAAAATTTACCTCTGTATTGAGCATGTACAAGCTTTTTTTCTAAAAAACAATTTTCTAATCAATTATTTCCTAAACAACACAGTTCTAGCAATTATTTACATAGCTTTTTTTTTTGTATTAGGATCATAAGTAATCTAGAGATTATTTAAAGCATACGAGAAGATTGCATAGTTTACATGAAAATAATATTCCATTTTATATCAGGGACTTGAGCATTCATGGATTTTGGTATCTGTGGGAGGTCCTGGAACCAATACCCCAAGGATACTAAGGAATGACTGTATAATGAAAACTATAAAACACTAGTTAAAGAAAGGCAAGAAAACACAAATAAATAGAAAGATAAACCACATTCGTGGACTGAAAGAATTAATATTCATAAAATGTTGATACTACTCAAGCAATCTGTAAACTTATTGTAATCTCTATCAAAATTCCCATTCTTACAGAAATAGAAAAAAGTTCTTAAATTCACATAGAACCACAGGAGACTCTCAATAGCCAAAACAATCTCAAGCAAAAAGAACAGAGTTGGAGGTGTGACATCCCCTGATTACAAAACACATTATAAAGTAATTGTGATCAAAACGGTGTGCCCAGGCATAAAAACAGACATATCAACCAATAGAACAGGATAGAGAACTCAGAATTAAACCCATGTTTAATCAATTGATTTGTGACAAAAGTGCCAAAAATGCATTAGAGAAATGACAGTCTTGAATAAACGATGTTAAAAAAAAAACTGGATGTTTATATACAGAAGAATGAAATTGAAGCATTGCTTCACATCATATACAAAAATGAATTCAAAATAGACTAAAAACTTAAACATAGGACATGAAACTGTAAAACTACTACAAGAAAACATATGGAAGAAGCTCTTGCCATTGGTTTGGGCATTGTTGCAAAAATCACTAAATGTTACTAAACTTTTATAGTTTAAAATTTTATGGCTATAAAAATTTTTTTTTTTTTAGTTTTAAAAAAGTTATTTTATGTGCTGTCATTTGTATTCATTTTTATGAACTTCTTATTAAAATATTTGCCACTTGTTTTATTTTGTTTTATACCAACTAATTATTTTAGACTTTCTTAGATTTTAAAGATTTAAATTAATTTTTGTTTAAAATAAGAGTCTCAGTCTTGAACTATATATTTTCTGGGATTTGAGTGCAATCTAAGGCCTCACAAAACTAGTTTTTAGCTGAAAAAAATTGTTTTACATGTTTCACAAATACAAAGACGTGAATTAACTTAGACACAGGAATGATAATTTTCCCCTGATTTCACAGTTTAGGAAATGTATATCAGTAATGTGCTTCCTTGTTTTCTCTACATAATAATATATTGCTATTCTCTCCAGCGTGGCATGAGGGAACTTAAGTGGTTTATAAATCTTTGTTTTATGTCATTTCCTATCATCAAAGCTCTGTACACATTGTACCATTTCTAAACCATTTGTGTACCACTTAGGATTTGGCTTATTCAGCTACTTTGGAATTAGCTAGCTACTATGGCAAGAATTTATGTTGATAAAACTTGTGCTATTCATAGCTACATTTGTTTTATAAAAAGTGTGAAATTATTTCTCAATAAGTTAATTTCATCCACAAAATTAAAACTATAAATTTGTTTCTTGTCTCTGAACCTTCATTCTAGAAATCACTCTTCTGTGAACTAAGTGCAGATCACAAAGATGTCCCTACCATCATATGCCCTCTCCATCACACTTAGCACCATATCTGTAACATAATGCTGAAATAGATCTTTAGGATGTTAATCCTCAATTATCTAAACACCTGCCATATTTCCAAATACATACTACTTATAAGGATTTTTAGAATAAATCTATGAAAAGATTCTACATTAATTCAACACAATATACACAAATCTAAGATAGTGAAACTCTCTGTTACCTCACTGTATACTCCGCCAATTTGGAGCATATAGTATTTTAGTGGGAGCTATTTCTCAAAAGCAGTGCTGTATGTATATGGCTCTGAACCTCCTAGTCCCCAGGTAACATCGTTTTGTCTATTTTAGTTATTTTGTTTCATTTGATGCATGTTAAGAGATGTTCTCCAGATGTTCACTATGCTGGCCAAATATATCTTATTTTTTTAATTCACTCCTTGAATAAATTCTAAGCTGAATATGTGGTGTGACATTGATCTGAGAGTACATAAAATAAACAGAAAATTCCTAGACGGTAATCATTACTTTCCTAGTGTGAGTTATAAAATTCCATACAACGAAATAACTAACATTAGAAACCATATAACTTTAAAAATAATATTTTATTGAGGGTATGGTGTTTTTTGGAAACATTTTACTGATGTTTTAGGAAAAGCAATTTAACAATTGGAGAAGTCATAGGTTCGCTTTGCCTGTTGGCACCCACCCACGTCACCTGGGGACCTGAGGAGAATTATGCTCTGCTCATTGTGCCCATGCATATTGCCTTGGAGCCTGGGGATTCATTCTGCCCCACCAACCACCACTGGCTGACAAGCACACCGTAATTCATGGGTCTGATGAGAGGACTGGCCTACCTACCACCAGTGCCCATGCACATCATCTACGGGCCCAGAATCAACCTGCCTCACTATGGGTGTCCACATGTACCATCAGAGGCATGAGGAAAGACCTGTATTGCCTTCCACTGCTGCCACATGTGCAAGTCATTGAGAAGCCTAGGGACTGACCTGCCCTACCTGCTACAGCCAACACTTTGTACCAATGGGGGACCTGAGGGCAGGCCTGACACACTATTCACCTCTACTGCAAGTATCTGAGAGCAGCGTCCAGGAGTCTATAGATTGACCTGCCCTGACCACTATAGGTGGTGCCTGTGCACCCACCAACAGAAAGCCTAAGGACAGGCCCATCCTGAATTTTGCTGCTGCTGCTGCCACCACACATGTGCATTATTTGAAGGCCTGGGGATCAACACACTCCATCCACTGCTGCCACTGCCCACATGCACTATCCCAGGGACTTAGGCCTTCCCTACATACTGCCACTGCTGCCAGCACATGAATATACCATCCGGGAGCCTGGGATTAAATGGCCCCATCCTCCATTTCCAACACTTATACACATCATCCAGGAGCCTTAGGTCTTCCCTACTTACTGCCAGCACATGAATATACCATCCAGGAACCCGGGGACTACATGGCCCCACCCTCCATTTCTGACACTTATGCACATCATCTAGGGGCCTTAGGACAGCCCTGCCCTCACTACTACTGCCATCACTGGTGCCTGAATACTGGCCTTCCTGGAGTCACTGTCTCCATCAAAGTCTCACTACAGCCTCCATTAACGACCACTGTCTAAGTCACTGAGGAACTCACAGGAACCTCTGATGCTGATTGCAGCCAAAAAAATGATGTGGAGACTACACTACTATGCCCATCCAGAATGAAAGCCATGTCACCTTTCTCAACCAACACTGTAGAAGCATCTATAGGAAAAAGTATTTTCCTACAAAAGCCAATCCATAAAATAAACAGAAGAGACATACAACAAATGCACAGATATCAACTTAAGAACACAACAAACATCAAAAAAAAGCAAGGAAGAATAACATCTCCAAAGGAACATAGTCATTTTCTAGAAACAGATTCCAATGAAAAGAAAATTTATAAAATGGTTAAAAAAATCAAAATAATAATATTAAAGTAACTCAGTGAGATGCAAGAGGGCACAGACAAACAATACAAAGAAATCAGGAAAACGATCTGAATGACAAATTCAGCAAAGAGATGGATATTATAAGAAAAGACCAAACAGAAAGCCTGTAGCTAAAGAATTCAATAAATAAATTGCAAAATACAATGAAGAGATTTAACAATATAGTAGATCAAGCAGAAGAAAGAATTTCTGAACTTGAAGACAAGTCTTTTGAAATAACACAGTTAAATTTAAAAAGAATATAAGAGAATGAAGAAATTCTATGTGACATGTGAGATAATATAAAATGACTAAATAACTAAATTCAGGAAGTTCCAGAAGGAGAAATAAGGGCAAAGACATAGAAAACTTACTTAATAAAATAATAGCTGAAAACTTTTCAAGAGTCACAAGAGATGTAAACATCTAGATATAGGAATCTTAAAGATACCTGAATAGATTCAAACCAAAAATATATTCTCCAAGACATATTATAGAAAAACTGTCAAGTCAAAGAAAAAGAGAATGTTAAAAACAGCAGGAGAAAAGCATCAAGTCATATATATGATAATCCCCATCAGACTAATAGCAGATTTACAGACCAGGAGAAAATGGAATGACACATTCAAAGTACTGAAGAAAAACCCTATAAGAATATTATAGCCAGCAAAGCTATCTTTCAAAAATGAGGAAGAAATAAACTATTTTCCAGAGACGCAAAAGCTAGGAATTCATCACCACTAGACAGGCCCTACAGAAATGAATGAGAGAGTCCTACATCTGGAAACCAAAGGATGATATCTAAAATCATGAAAACACATAAAATTATGTAATTTACTGTCAAATATATACTCAAACGAGAAATAAGTTAAATGGTACCACTACAGAAAACCACCAAACTGCAATGATAATAAGAGGCTACAAAAGGAGAAAAGGATATATAAAACAACCAGAAAACAATTAAGAAAATAACAGGAATAAGTTCTCATCTATTAATATAATATCAAATGTCGACAGATTAAACTCCACACTTAAAAGGTTTATTAATGGAAAGAAAAACATAACTCAACTATATGCTACCTACAGGCAACTCACTTTGCCTGTAAAGACACTTATAGACTGAAGGTAAAAGGATAGAAAACAATGTCCCACACAAATGGAAACCATACGTGAGCAAGAGTAGCTATACTTACATCAGTTAAAACACACTTTAAATCAAAAACTGTAAAAAGCCACAAAGAAGCTCATTATATAGGGATAACCAGATCAGTTCAACAAAAGGATATAATAATTCTAAATATATGTGTTCTCATCACCAGGACACCTAGATATATAAAGTAATTATTAGAGATAGACTCCAACACAGTAAGAGCTGGGGACTTAGGAACTCCTCTCTCAGCATTGGACAAAACATCTAGACAAAAAAGTCAACAAAGAAACGCTGAATTTAAACTGCTCTTTAGCCAAACCTAATGGACATTTACAGAACATTTCATTCAATAGCTTTGGAATAAACTTTCTTCTCAACAGCACATGGAACATTCTCCAGGATAGGCCACAAAACAAGTCTCAGCAAATTTTTTTACAAATCAAGATTATATCAATAATTTTCTGAGATCAAAATAAAATAAAACTAGAAATCAATAACAAGGGGAAAATTAGAATCTGCACAAACTTATGAAAATTAAACAAGATGTTTCTGACAAGTATTGGGTCAATGAAGAAAGTCAGCAGAAAACCAAAAAGTTCCTTGAAACAAGTGAAGATGGAAACAAAACATACTAAAACTTGTGGGATACAGCAAAAGCATTGCTAAGAGTGAAGTTTATAGCAACACCTACAACAAAAAAGTAGAAAGATTTGAAATAAACAACTTAACAAGTTGTTTCTTCAAGCTGTTTCTACAGCTTGAGGAACTGGAAACAAGAATGAACCAAACCCAAAATGCATGGAAGGAAAGATATCATGATCAGAACAGATATAGACAAAATAGGGACTAAGAAATTACAAAAGATTAAAAAAGTAAAGGCTTGTTTTTTTAAATAGATAAACAAAATCACCATGCTAGCTAGACTAACCAAGAGAAAAGACAGAAGTGCCAAATATATAAAATCAGATATGAAAAAGGAGACATTATAACTGAAACCAAACAAATGCAAGGGATCAGTAGAAACTGTTATGAAAAACTTATACACTAACAAATTGCAGAACCTAGAGGAAACTGATAAATTCTTGAACACATACAATCTCAAAAAATTGAATGAAGAATAAATAGAAAACATGAACAGACCAAAAATGAGTAACCATTGAGTCAGTAATAAAAAGTCTCCCCTCACTTCTCCCCACAAAAGCCCAGAAACCATATTGCTTTACTGTGTATTCCATCATACTTATAAAGAACCAATACCAATTATTCTCAAACAAAGAAAAATTCTTCCTAATTCATTCTACAGGGCTGGTATTACCCTGATAGCAAATTCAGACGAGGACACGACAACAACAACAAAAAGAAAAATTACAGGCCAATTTTACTGATTAGCATAGATACAAAAATCTTAAACAAAATGCTAGCAAACCAAGTGCAACAACACAGTAAAAACATCATTGAGCAAGATCAAGTGGTATTCATTCCAAGGATGCAAGGATGGTCTAGCATACACAAATTAGTAAACAAATTATTAAAATTTGTATTAAGAAATTATAAATAATCAATAAGACCAAAAGCTATTGTTTGGTAAAACAAAACAAAAACAAAAATAAAAACAAAAAACAATGAAATTGGTATTTCTTCACCAAATACGAAATTAGTGGTGCTTGCAGCTAATATGGCAAAAAGTGAACTAGTGTTTTAAATTTGCAAGAAGTTTTCATAAACCAATTACAAAATACAAAACCATAATGGAAAAAATGGCCCTAAAATATGAATATTTCACAAAAGTTAAAAAAAGAAACAAATGGTCATTGAATATAAAAATTAATTAATCTCAAAATTATTAAAGCAAGAGAATCAAAATGAAGAAATATTAGCCCGCCCCACCAACAATGACTACTAAGGGTTATGAAGACCATTGCCCCTCTTTCCTTTTGTTGAAGCTACAAAATAGCTGAGCACTTTTAGAGGATATTTGGTAAAAGCATTTCTGTCAGGATAAAGGGGGCAGGAGAAAATGTCTTTCTTTTTGTATAAAGATTCAAAAATAAAAAATTTAAAAATTACAGAAAAATTTATATTTTCATTTTCCTAAATGTAACTACACTTATATTTGACATAGAAAATCCACTCATACAAATGTATGTAATTATGATATATTTGCATAGGTACACAAACATATATGGATGAGGCTCTTATTTCGGCATTAATTGAGCATAGAAATAATCATAATGTTCATCAAAAATCACACTCCCAAATAACCCATGATATAGTCATAGAAAAATCCTACACAACATTTAAACAAGGAAATAGAACCTCACACTCATCAAGATGACTAACATAAAAATAGTAGAAAATAATAATTGTTGGTGGGGTTGTGGAAAAATTGGAGCCCTTGGACACTATTAATAAGAACATAAAATGGTGCGGCTGTGATGAAAAACAGTATTGCAATTCCTCAAAACATTAAAAATTATAATTATCGTGTGATCCAGCAAGTCTCTGTAGGTGTATTCCTAAATAATGAAAAGCAGGGTCTCAAAAAGATATTTATTCATTCATGTTCACAGCATCATTATTCACAATAGCCAAAAGGAAAAACAACCCCAGTGTTCATTGCTGAATAACTGAGAAAACAAAATGTGCTATATATGTATAACGGAATGTCATTCAGCCTCAGAAAAGAAGTAAATTTTTACATGTAGTACAACATAGATGAACATCAAACACATTATGCTGTAGTGAAATGAATAAACCAGTCACAAAAGACTACTGTTTGATTCATCTAGGTATCTAGGGTACTCAAATTCAGACAAAACAGAAAGTAGAACTGTGATTTCCTTGAGGGGTTTTTAAATGGGGAGTAATTGTTTAATGGATATTAACGTTTAGTATTACAATTTGAAAAAGTTCTGGGATTCATTGCTTAATGTGAATGAATTTAACAATACTAAGTGTACACTTCAAAATAGTTAAGATGATAAATTTTATGTTATGTGTGTTTTATACAGTTTAACAAAAAAGGAGGTAAATTTATCTTAAACATGTCAAATCTACTAATATGTGTGCAAAATATCTTAGCAGGTGCAGTACTGACAGCTATAGCCCAAATGAAATATAAAAAAAAAAAAAAATTGACAAGACTTTGTGCTTTGAGAATATTTATGAAATTCTTGTCATTCTCTCAGTTCAAATGAAGGTCAGGAAAAAGTATTTATGTAGGGGTTTAGGTGACGGTATTAAACGGCTTGCTCTTTTTATAAGTATTTCAAAAAGATAAGTTAAAAAATCATTATAGAATGATTGTCTACTGAATAATGTCTAAGAGGAAAGATACATTTAACTTTTTAAAATAAAAGTTTCCCAGGACAGGTGAAGCAGACGGTCTGGACAGAAAAAAAATGCTCTTTTGCTGCAAGGAATTTCATATATGTAGCGTTCATCCTGGCACATTCACGCAGAGCCCTCAGCTGTGACGCTATCTGGTATGAAAGTGTAATATTGCCTACTCATTGAATCTGTTGCACTAAAACAGACTTACGTTAACAAAGAAAATTTGTCAAGATTCACTCAGTTGTAAATAACAGAAATCCCATATGCCTTAGAAATAAATATCTGAGAAAATCTCCATTCCTCATTTGGGCCTAGGCTAAATAAACTAATGAAAACAATGACAAAATTCATCTTGGTATGAAACTTCTTTTCATTTTTACTGAAGTGCCCGCAAGAGTTAAATCCACAAACCGTAGCTGTAAAGGTGATGGGTACAATTTAAGGCTAATTCAGTTGTTTTAATGTAGATAACGTTGAATGTCAATGAATAACAGGTTTTATCCATAAATTTGCAAAATATTGGTGGTCACATTTTGCCTAGAGATTCCCAAATCCTGTCAGCCTGGCAACTATGAAGGTAGGATCTAAATCCTTTAATTGTTTTTTTAATTTAGATTCAGAGGATACATGGGCAGATTTTTAAAATGTGTATATTGCATATAGTGAGACTTGA
The DNA here is from genome assembly GCF_000951035.1 of Colobus angolensis palliatus. Taxonomy (NCBI): domain Eukaryota; kingdom Metazoa; phylum Chordata; class Mammalia; order Primates; family Cercopithecidae; genus Colobus; species Colobus angolensis. The sequence continues at coordinate 424,529 of NW_012114544.1, read as the reverse complement.
ACATTGTACACAATAAGTAATTTTTTAACCGTCACCACCCCCCACCACCTTCCCTGCTTTTGGATTTCCCAGTGTATATTGTTACCATTTTATGTGCATATGTACCCATTATTTAGATCCCACTTAAAGAGAGAATATTAAATATTTAATTTTCTGTTTCTGAGTTATTTTACTTAGTTTAATGACCTCCAGTTCAATCCACATTGGGGCAAATAACATAATTTCCCCCCCCTCTTTTTTGGTTGCACAATATTCCATGGTGTACATATAGACATTTTCTTTATGCAATCCACTGTCGATGGCACTTAATTTGATTCTATGATTTTGCTATTGTGAATAGTGCTGCAATAAACATATGTGTGCAGGTAACTTTTTTTTTTTTTTTTGAGACAGAATCTCACTTTGTCACCTAGTCTGGAGTATAGTGGCACGATCTCGACTCACTGCAGCCACCGCCTCCCAGGTTCAAGCGATTCATCTGCCTCAGCCTCCAGAGTACCTGGGATTACAGGCACGCCCACACCCAGGTAATTTTTGTATTTTTAGTAGAAATGTGTTCCACCATGTTGGCCAGGCTGGTCTCGAACTCCTGACCTCAGGTGATCCTCCCACCTTGGCCTCCCAAAGTGCTGGGATTACAAGCATGAGCCACCACTCCTAGTCATGTGTCTTTTTTATATAATAGTTTTTCTTTTCTTTTGGATTGAAACCCATTAGTGGGATTGCTGGGTCAAATATAGTTCTATTTTCAGTTCTTTGAGAATTCTGTATACTGTTTTCCATAGAGGTTGTACTAATTTATATTCTTACCAACAGTATATAAGGGTTCTCCTTTCTCCGCATCCATGCCAACATCTGTTGTTTTTGACTTTTTTGTGATAGTCATACTGACTGGTATAACATGGTATCTCAATGTGGTTTCAATTTGCATTTCTCTGATGATTAGTGATGTGGAAATTTTTTAAATATACCGGTTGGCCATTTATATGTCCTATTTTGAATAACATCTTTTCATATCCTCTGCCATATTTTAAAAAATTATTTTTATTTTAAGTTTGAGGGTACATGAGTAGGATGTGCAGGTTTATTTCATAGGTAAACGTGTGCCGTGGTGGTTTGCTGCACACATCAACCTGTCACCTAGGTATTAAGCTCAGCATGCATTAACCATTTTTCCTAATGCTCTCCCTAACCCTCTTTTCCCCTGACAGGTCCAGTGTGTGTTGTTCTCTTCCCTGTGTCCATGTGTTCTCATTGTTCAGCTCCCTTTTGTAAGTGAAAACATGTAGTGTTTGGTTTTCTGTTCCTGCATTAGTTTGCTGAAGTTGATGGGTTCCAACTCCATCCATGTCCCTGCAAAGGACATGATCCCGTTCCTATTTTTGCTTGCATAGTATTCTATGGTGTATATGTACCACATTTTCTTTATCCAGTCTATCATTGATGGGCATTTGTGTTGATTTCATGTCTTTTCAATTGTTAATAGTGTTGCAGGGAACATGCATGTGCATGTATCTTTATAATGGAATGATTTATATTCCTTTGGGTATATACCCAGTAATGGGATTGTTGGGTCAAATGGTATTTCTAGTTCTACATTTTTAAGGAATCTCAACACTGTCTTCCACAATGCTTGAACTAGTTTATATTCCCACCAATAGTGTAAAAGTGATCCTATTTCTCTGTAACCTCTCTAGCACTTGTTGTTTCTTGACTTTTTAATAATTGCCATTCTGACTGGCATGAGGTGGTATCTCATCGTGGTTTTGATTTGCATTTCTGTAATGATCAGTGATGTTGAGCTTTTTTCATGTTTCTTGGCCTCATGAGTGTCTTTTTTTTGAGAAGAGTCTGTTCATGTCCTTTGCCCATATTTATTTATTTATTTATTTATTTATTTATTTATTTATTTAGAGATAGAGTCTTGCTCTGTTGCCATGCTGGAGTACAGTGGCACGATCTCAGCTCACTGCAACCTCCGCCTCCCATGCTCAAGCGATTCTCCTGCCTCAGCCTCCCTAGTAGCTGGGACTACAAGTATGCACCACCACACCCAGGTAATTTCTGTATTTTTAGTAGAGACAGCATTTCCCCATGTTGGTCAGGATGGTCTCGAGCTCTTGACCTTGTGATCCACCCACCTCAGCCTCCCAAAGTTCTGGGATTACAGGTGTAAGCCATCACCCCCAGCCTGCCCACTTTTTAATTGGATTGTTTGTGGGTTTTTAATGTTATTAAATTTGTTTAAGTTCCTTGCAGATTCTGGACATTAGATCTTTGTCAGATGGATAGATTCTTGTTTTTCTCTTGTTCAGTTGTTTTGGCTCCTTTATATTCTGGATATTAATCTTCTGTCAGAGGCATAAACTGTAAATATTTTCTCCCATTCTTTATGTTGTCTGTTTAATCTATTATTTATTTTGCGTGCAGAAGCTTTTTAGTTTAATTCAATACCGTTTGTCTAATTTGGTATTGTTACATTTGCTTTTAGGGTCTTAGTAATAAATTATTTGCCTATGCCAATGTCCAGAAGAGTTTTTCCTTAATTGTCTTCTGTGACTTTGATATTTTCAGCTTTACATTGTGGTCCTTAATCCATATTGAGTTAATTTTTATATATGGTGAGCTATATATGTTGAGATATAATTGGCTAGCCATACGCAGTTTCATTCTTCTGAATATGGCTAGTCAATTTTCCCAGCACCACTTATTGAATAGGGTGTCCTTTTCCTATTGTTTATTTTTGTTGATGTTGTCAAATATCAGTTGGTTGTAGGTATGTGGCTTTATTTCTAGGTCCTCTATTATGGTCCGTTGATCTGTGTGTCTATTTTTGTACCAGTACCATGTTATTAACACAGCCCCATAATATAATTTGAAGTCAGATAATGTGATCGATGCCTCTAGCTTTGTTCCTTTTGTTTAGAATTGCTTTGGCTATTCAACACGTTTGTTATTGTCATTGCTCTACATACATTTTAAGTTTTATTGTAATTCTTTGAAGATTGAAGGCACTTTGATAGGAATTGCATGGAATCCATAGATTGCTTTGAAAAGTACAGTTATTTTCAAAATATTGATTCTTCCAATCAGTGATCATGGGATGTTTTTCAATTTGTTTGTATCAGCTATTTTTATTAGTGTTTTGCTTTTCTCCTTGTACAGATCTTTCATCTTATTGGCTACATATATTCTTAGGTATTTTATTTTTCTTTTTGGCTATTATAAATGTCATTGAGATTTTGATTTGGTTCTTAGCTTGAGCATTAGTGGTGCATAGAAATTCTACTGATTTTTGTATGCTGATTATATATCCTGAAACTTTACTGAATTCATTTGTCAATTCTAGTCTTTTGGAGGAGGCTTTAGGGCTTTTAAGGTATAAGATCATATAATCAGTAGACAGAAATAATCTGATTTCCTCTTTTCCAATTTGGGTGCCTTTTATTTCTTTTTCTTGTCTGATTGCTCTGACTAGGAATTAATTCCTGTACTATGGTGAATACAAATGGTGAGAGTGGACATCCTTGTCTAGTTTCATTTTTAGGGGGAATGCTTTCAAATTTTCCCCATTCAGTATGATGTTGAATGTGGTTTGCCATATATAGCTCTTACTATTTTGAGGTATGTGCTTTCAATACTTAGTTTCTTGATTGTTTTCTTTTTATCAAGAAAGGATGTTGGATTGTATCAAATGTTTTTTCTGCCCCTAATGAGACGATCATGTGGTATTTGTATTTAATTCTATTTATTTGATGAATCATATTTCTTGACTTGCATACGTTGAAACAACCTTGCATCCCTGGAATGAAATACACTTGATCATGATGAGTTATCTTTTGTTACGCTATTGGATTCATTTTGCTAGTTTATTTTTGCTTTTTTATTTTATTGTATTTTCAAAAATTTTATTTGAGACAGACTGGAGTGCAGTGGCACAATCTCGATTCACTGCCAACTTTGCCTCCCAGGCTGAGGCCATCTTCCCACCTTAGCCTCTCTAGTAGCTAGGACTACAGACATGTACCACCATGCTCATCTAATTTTTGTAATTTTGTATAGATGGGGTTTTGCCATGTGAACAGCTGGTCTCAAACTCCTGGGCTCAAGTCATCCTCCTGTCTTGGTTTCCAAAGTGCTGGGATTACAGGTGTGAGCCACCCTGCCCAGCCACACTTTGCTAGTTTCTTGCTGAGAAGTTTTGCATCTACGATCATTAGGAATATTGGTCTGTAGCTTCCATTTTTTTTTTTTTTTTTTGTCATTGCCTGATTTTCATATCAGGTTGATACTTGTTTTGTAGAATGAATTAGGTACCAATCCCTCCTCCGTGATTATTTGGAATAGTTTCAGTAAGATTGAAACCAGCTCATCTTTTTACATCTGGAAAAATTTAGCTGTGAACTCATCTGGTCCTGGCCTCTGTGTATGTGTGTGTGTGTGTGTGTGTGTGTGTGTGTGTGTTGGAAGTTATTTTTATTATTTATTCAAATTCATTATTCATTATTAATTGGTTCAGGATTTCTATTTCTTACTGGTTCATTCCTGGAAGTTTGTGTGTTTCCAGGAATTTATCCATTTCCTCTAGATTTTCTAGTTTGTGTGCATATAAATGTTCATATTAATCTATGATGATCTTTGTATTTCAATGGTGTCATTTGCAATGTCACCTTTGTCATTGTGCTTATTTGAATCTTCTCTCCTTTTTATTGATTAATCTATGTAGCAGTCTGTCAATTTTGTTTATCTTTTGAAAGACCCAGCTTTTCCTTTTATTGGTCCATTGTAATTATGTATCAATTTTATTCAGTTCTTCTCTGATCTTTGTTATTTCTTTTCTTCTGCTAGCTTTGAGTGTGTTTTATTTTTGTTTTTCTATTTTCTTGAGGTGTGAAGTTAGGTTGTTAATTTGAGATCCTTATTTCTTTTTGATATATGCCTTTAACACTATAAGCTTTCCTTTTTGCATTTCTTTTTTTGCAGGATAGCAGAGGTTTTGATATGTCTCTGTTTTCATTCATTTCAAACAATTTTTTATTTCTGCATATTTTTGTTTCATATGAATTTTAGAGTAGTTTTTTCTAGTTCTGTGAAAAATGGCATTGGTAGCTTGATAGGAATAGCACTGAATTTCCAGATTTCGTTGGACAGTATGTCCATCTTAATGATACTGATTATTCCAATCCATGAGCATAAAATGTTTTTCCATTTGTTTGTATCATCTGTGATATCTTTTAGAAGTGTTTTGCAGTTCTCTTCATAGAGATCTTTTACCTCCTTGGTTAACTGAATTCCTAGATATGCTATATTATTTTATTTCATTTTTTTGGCTGTTGTAAATGTGATTGCCTTCTTGATTTGGCTGTCAGCTTAAACATACTGATGTATAGAAATGTTACTGATTTTTGTATGTTTATTTGGTATTTTGAAATTTACTGAAGTAGTTAATCAGTCCCAGAAATCTTTTGGGTTTTTTAGGTATAGGATTATATTGTCCATGAAGACAGATAATTTGCTTTCTTCTTTATGTATTTGGGTGTCTCTTATTTCTTTCTCTTGTCTTATTGGCTGGATAGGGCTTTCAATATTATGATAAATAGAATTGGTGAGAATGGGCATCCTTGTCTTGTTCCAATTCTTAAGGAGGATGGTTCCAGTTTTGTACATTCAGTAAGTTGTTGGATGTGTGTTTGTCATAGATGACTGTTATATTTTGAGGAGTTTTGTTTTTAATTGTTTATGTGGTGAATCACATTTACTGATTTGCATGTGTTGGACTCACCTTACATCTCAAGAATATAGCCCACTTGATTATGGGGAATTAACTTTTTTATATGCTATTGAATTCAGTTTGCTGGCATTTTATGGAGGATTTTTATATCTATGTGCCTGAGGGATATTTGTTTATAGTTTTCTTTTTTCATTGTGTTTTTGCTGAGCTTTGGAATCAGGAGATAATGCTGGCTTTGTAGAATAAATTAAGAAGGAGTATCTCCTCCTTGATTTTTTGGAATCGTTCTAGAAGAAGTGGAACAGCTCTTTGCATGTCTGTTAGAATTTGGCTATGAATCCAGCTGTTGTATAATTTTTATTTTATTTTTATCTTTGGTTCATAGGTTTTTAATTAATGATGCAATATCAAAGCTTGATATTTGTTTGTTCAGTGTTTCAACTTATTCCTGATTCAATCTTGGGAACTTGTGTGTTTCCAAGAATTTATCCATTTTCTCTAGATTTTTTTTTTGTGTGTGTGTGTGTGTGGAGGTGTTCATAATATTCTCTGATTTTCTTTTTTATTTCTGTTGGATTTATTATAATGTCACCTTTGTCATTTCTGGTGTGTTTATTTGAATTTTCTCTCTTTTTTATTTCTTTGTTAATCTGGCTATCAGTCTATCAATCTTTTATATCATTTCAAAAAACCAACTTTTGGTTTTATTGATCTTTTGTATGAATTTGGGAATCTCAATTTTGTGCAGTTCCTCTCTGATTTTAGTTATTTATTTTCTTCTGCTAGATTTTGGGTGGTGTTCTTGTTTTACTAGTTTCTCTAGGCATGAAGTTAGGTAATTAAGTTGAGATATTTTTGTCTTCTTAATGCAGGCATTTAGTGCTATAAAATTTCCTTTTGACACTACTTTTTGTGCATCCCCAAAATTTTGGTATGTTGTGTCTCTGTTTTCACCTATTTCAAAGAATTTTTTTTCTGTATTTTGTTGTTTGCCCAAAAATCATTCAGGAGCAAGTTATGTGACTTCCAATGTAATTGTGTGAATCGAGAGATATTTTTGGTATTGATTTCTATTTTTATTCAACTATTGTTCAAAAATATGGTTGGTATGATTTTGGTTTTTTAAATTTATTTAGAATTGCTTTATGGCTGAGCATAGGATTGATCTTGCAGTATGTTCCATGTGCAGATGACAAAATTGTAAATTCTGAAGTTGATGGGTGGAGCATTCTGTAGATGTCTATTAGGTCCAATTGATCAAGTGTCAGGTTTAAAGTCCAGATTTCTTTGTTGGTTTCTCCCTCAATGATCTGTCTCATGCATCTATCAGTGGTATGTTTAAGTTCCCCACTAGTATTGTGTGGCTGTCTAAGTCTTTTTGTAGGCCTAGAAATACCTTTTTAAATTAACCTGGGTGTTCTGACGTTGGCTATATATATAAATTTAGGAGAGTTAAGTCTTCTTGTTGAATTTAACCCTTCATCATTATGTATTACCCTTCTTTGTCCTTTTTTACTATTGTTGCTTTAAAGTTTGTTTTATCTGATATAAGAATAGTAACCTCTGCTCTTCTTTGTTTCCTATTTACATGATAGATCTCTTTCCTCTATTTTGAGTCTATAGGTGTCATATGTGAGATGGGTCTTTTGAAGACACAGAAGGATGGGTTTTATTTTTTAATCCATCTTCTTATTCTGTACCTTTTAAGTGGAGCATTTAGACTATTTCAATTCAAGGTTAACATTTATATATGAATCATGAAGCTATTTGCTCATTGCTTTGTAGTTTCTATAGTCTGGTTGCTTTACTGGGTCTGCAGGGTATGCACATTAAGTGTGTTTTTTGTTTTAGTAGGTGTTGTCCTTCCCCATTCACCCCATGTTTAGAACTCCCTTAAGGATCTCTTTTAAGGTTGGTCTAGTGGTAATAAATTCCTTTAGTGTTTTCATATCTGGAAAAGTTTATATGTCTCCTTTGCTTACGAAGCTTAGTTTGGTGGTGTAAGAAATACTTGGCTGAAATTTATATCCTGTAAGAATGCTAAAAATAGGCCCTCAATCTCTTCTGGAGATTGTAAGGTTTCTGTTGAGAAGTCTTCTGGTGGGGTTCCCTTTCAATGTGATCTAACCTTTTTCTTTAGCTGTTGTTAAGATTTTTTTCTTTAGCATTGAACTTGCATAGTCTGGTGACTACATGCTTTGGTGATGTTAGTTTTTTAAATAATACCTTGCAATTGTTCTCTACATTTCTTGTATCTTGATGTCTACATCTCTAGCAAAAATTGGTACATTTTCTTGAATTCTTCTGTCAAATATGTTTTCCAGGTTGTTTATTTTTCTTATTCTCTCTCAGTAATGCCAATAATTAATAAGTGTAATGGCTTTACGTAATCCTATATTTCTTGAATACTGTTGATTTTCAAAAATTTTTTTGTTTATTTTTATCTGAATTGTTTATTTGGAAAGACTGGACTTCAAGCTCTGCAATTCTTTCTTCTGCTTGATCCAGTCTATTGATAAAGCTTTAATTGTGGTTGGAAATTCCTTGAATACGTTTTTTATTCCTGAAGCTCTGAATGATATATTTTCATGTTTGTCTCTTCCATCATTTCCTGGATTGCTTTAGAAGTTTATTCATTTTGATTTCTAACTTTGTCTTGGATATCATTGAGGTTCCTTGCAATCCATGCTTTGAGTCCTCCATCTGTCATTTCTGAGTTTCCATTTTGGTTAGAGATCATTGCTAGGGAATAGTGCAACTTTTTGGTAGTGTCACTATATTAAGATTTTTCGTAATGCCAGAATTCTTGTGCTGGTTCCTTCTTATCTGGAGATGCTGGCATTTCTAATTATTATCATTATTTCCATGAGATTATGATTTTTTTCCTTTTCTTTCATACTTATTATTATTATTATTATTTCCCTTTCCGTTCCCCTACTCCTTTGGGAAGTGACTGTAGAGAATGCTGGGTAGGGTTTTTTGTCTTTGCTTCTATAGCCCTAGGCATTTCTTTTGTCAAGTTTTATATTGGGCTGTGCGGTTTGACCTATAAGCCAGTAGATGGCACTTATGGGTAAGAGCCCTCTGTTGCCAATATGCTGGGTATATACTTGATCCTTTTTTACTGGCAGAAACTCTCTGTTGCCTAAAGAAATGGGCTGCTCCGTGGGGTGCACAGCAGTCTGAGTTCTCTGCTGAACACCATGTGAGTGTGGGGACATCATAAAGGGTGGGGCCAGACTAGGCAGGTCCACCTACAAGGCCCCAATGGCAGAAACACTCAGCATTGCTTGGAGAGAATACAGTGGGTCGCTGCTGAGTGCCCAGTAATGTTCTGATGTGTGGAGCTGTGAAGCCTCCTTTGCCCCATGTTCTCTGCAGAGGGATGAGGGACAGCCTAAACCCTTAATCCAAAGGAGTGGGTGCTCCATATGCCTGGAGATCTGTGTGAGCATGGAGTGGGGAAGGCCACCCTGCAGCAAGATCTCTGCACAGAAAGGGTCAAGCAACTCAGGCTACTGATCCATGTGAGCTGGTGCTCCAAATGCCTGGAGATCTACTTGGGCATGTAGTGAAGGTCTCTCTGCACCATGATCTATGTCCAGGAATGATGAGGCAGCTCAGGTTTCTGAACCAGATGAGTGGATGATCCTAATGCCTGGTGATCTACCTGGGTGTGAAGCAAAGAGGGCCTCTCTGCAGCAGGATCTCTGCTTAGGAAGGATAGAGCAGGTCAGGCTGCTGCTCCAGGTCTGTGGGTATTTCTAATGCCTGGATGTATGCCTGAGCATGGAGCTGAGAGGGCCCCCTGAACTGAGATTTCTGTACAGAAGGAGTACGGTGACTCAGGCTGCCAGACCAGGCAAGCTGGTACTCTTAATGCTTGGAGATCTGCCTGGGCATGTAGTAGAAAAGTACCACCTGCACCAGGATCCCTGCATAGAAAGAGTGGGGTCACTCAGACTGCTGAACTAGATGAGTAGACAATCTAAATGCCTGGAGAGCTGCTTGGGCATGGAGTGGAGTGGGTCCCTCTGTACCACAATGTGTATTTATGAAGGATAGGGCATCACACGATGCTGGTCTAGGCAAGGGGGTACTCCAAATGCCTTGATTTCTGTCTGGGGTAGAGCAGAGAAAGCCCTGCTGCACCATGATCTCAGGGGTATAGGCTGGGGTACTCAGCAACGGCACAAGCAGATTAGCTTCATATCGCCAAGCTGACCCTGGCTGCATTACTTGGCCTTTGTTGATGGAGGAAGTACTGGTGCATCCCTGCTGATGTGCAGGGCATGAGGTTCTCAGGGTCCTATTGAGAGGTGAAGCTGCCTGGGCTTCTGGGTTGGGTGGAGACTTGGGGAACTTTTCTGTCTAGCTAAAGGATTGTAAAGACACCAACTGACGTTCTGTGTCTAGCTAAAGGTTTGTAAACTCGCCAATCAGCACTCTATAAATGCACCTATCAGCGCTCTGTGTCTAGCTAAAGGTTTGTAAATGCACCAATCAGCACTCTGTAAAAACGGAGCAATCAGCATCCTGTAAAATAGACGAATCAGCGCTCTGTAAAATGGACCAATCAGCAGGACGTGGGTGGGGCCAAATAAAGAAATAAAAGCTGGCCACCCAAGCCAGCAGCAGCAACCCCCTCAGATCCCCTTCAACACTATGGAAGCTTTGTTCTTTTGTTATTCATAATAAATCTTGCTGCTGCTCACTCTTTGGGTCCATGCTACCTTTAAGAGCTGAAACACTGACTGCAAAGGTTTGCAGCTTACTCCTGAAGTCAGTGAGACCACGAACCCACCAGGAGGAACAAATAACTCTGGACGTGCCACCTTTAAGAGCTGTAACACTCTCTGCAAAGGTCTGCAGCTTCAATCCTGAAGTCAGCGAGACCACGAACCCACCGAAAGGAAGAAACTCCGGACACATCGGAACATCTGAAGGAACGAACTCTGGACACACCACTTTAAGAGCAGTAACATTCACCACGAGGGTCCGCGGCTTCATTCTTGAAGTCAGGGAGACCAAGAGCCTACCAGAAGGAACCAATTCTGGACACATTTTGGCAACTCAGATGGGACAATCACCAAGCAGTGAGTACCAATGGACCCCTTTCGCATACTATTCTGTCCTATTTTTCCTTAAAATTCAGGGGCTAAATACTGGGCACCTGTTGGCCAGTTAAAAGCAACTTGCGCGGCTGCTGGACTAAAGACATGGGTGTCAGGCTTTCTGGGAAAGAGCTCTCTAGCAACCCCTGACTCTTTGGAGTTGGGAGCGGTGGTTTGCCTGGAACCAGTTTGTGCTTTTTCTGTACTTCCGGGCTGAGCCGAAAGTAGACAGAGAGGAAAGCCATTCAGCTCCAGGGTCCCGACAACAAGTTGGTTGACCCTGTGGCCATGAGCGGAACTCTCAAAGTCATATCACCCAAGCAAGACTCGTCCTTCTATCCTGTCTATCCTGACCCTTGCCTCTTGGTTCCTAAGACCTGTCAGATAAACTTCCTCCTGCCTCTCTTCTCCGAGGCTAGTCCCACTTCTGAAAACCACTCCCTGTCTCTGGTGCTTTTCTAGTTTCTCCTGTAAGAATGATTTCTAGTATAAACTTCAGGACTCTGTCACCTTCTTTAAGCACCCAGGCTCACCAATTGGAAAGACATAATATTTGCCCAAAGCCCCATTGGGGTGGGGGACTATCTGGAATTTTAGGAACCCTCCTCAGACAAGCAAACCTAACAAAAGCTATTCCTGAAGCTAGGATATGAGGAGCCTCAGAAATTGTACACTTCCTATTCATATAAGTGAGGACAAAAGGCAGCACTCTTCCAACTCTGGAGATCCCTTCCCTCCATGAGTATGGCCCTCCACTTCTTTTTTGGGCTTAACATCATTATAGGACATGACTAAAGTCTCAATACTAACAGGAGAATGCTTAGGACTCTAACAAGTTTTCGAGAATGTGGCGGTAAGGGCCACTAAATTCAGTTTTTCTCGGTCGTCTTTGTGGTGTAGGAAGACAGGCAAGAGTGCATGTTTTTGAGGATGTGTCAGTAAGGGCCGCTAAATCTGGCCTTCCTCGGTCCTCCTTGTGATCTAGGAGGAAAAGTAGTGTTTCTGCTGCTGCATCAGTGAGTGCAAGTATTCCAATCAGCAGGGTTCAGGGACCATTGAGGGTTCTTGGGCAGTGGGAGAAACAAACAAACCAAAACCGTGGGCGGTTTTGTCTTTCAGATGGGACACACTCAGGCATCAACAGGCTCACTGTTTGAATGCATCCTAAGCTATTGGAACCAATTTGACCCACAAACCCTAAAAAGGAGGTGGCTCATTTTTTTCTGCACTATAGCTTGGCCCCAATATTCTCTCTCTGATGTGGAAAAATGACCACCTGGGGGAAGTATAAATTAAAATACTATCCTGCAGTTCGACCTTTCCTGTAAGAGGGAAGGCAAATGGAGTGAAATACCTTATGTCCAAGCTTTCTTTTCATTGCAGGAGAATACACAACTATGCAAAGCTTGCAATTTACATCCCACAGGAGGATCTTTAGCTTACCCCATATCCTAGCTTCCCTATAGCTCTCCTTCCTATTAATGATAAGCCTCCTCCAATCTCCCCTATCCAGAAGGAAACAAGCAAAGAAATCTCCAAAGGACCACAAAACTTCCTGGGCTATTGGTTATGGCCCCTTCAAGCTGTAGGGTGAGGGGAATTTGACCCAACCTGGGTACTTGTCCCCTTCTCCCTCTCTGATTTAAAGCAGATCAAGATAGACCTGGGGAAGTTTTCAAATGATCTTGATAGGTACATAGATGTCCTACAGGGTCTAGGGCAAACCTTCTATCCACTTGGAGAGGTCATGCTATTGTTAGATCAAACCCTGGCCTTTAATGAGAAGAATGTGGCTTTAGCTGAAGCCCAAGAATTTGGAGATACCTGGTGTCTTAGTCAAGTAAATGATAGAATGACAACTGAAGAAAGGGACAAATTCCCTACCGGTCAGCAAGCCATCCCCAGTATGGATCCCCACTGGGACCTCAACTCAGATCTTGGGGACTGGAGTCATAAACATCTGTTGATCTGTGTTGTAGAAGGACTAAGGAGAATTAGAAAAAAGCCCATGAATTTTTCAATGATGTCCACCATAACTCAGGGAAAGGCAGAAAATCCTTCTGCCTTCCTTGAGCAGCTACAGGAGGCCTTAAGAAAATATATTCCCCTGTCCCCCGACTTACTCGAGGGTCAATTAATCCTAAAAGATAAGTTTATTACCCAATCAGCTGCAGATATCAGGAGAAAACTCCAAAAGCAAGCCCTGGGTCCTGAACAAAATCTGGAGGCATAATTAAACCTGGTAAATTTGGTGTTCTATAATAGGGACCAAGAGGAAGAGGCCCAAAAGGAAAAGCGAGATCAGAGAAAGGCTGCAGCCTTAGTCATGGCCCTCAGACAAACAAACCTTGGTGGTTCAGAGAGGAAAGAAAATGGAGCATACCAATCACTCAGTAAGGCTTTTTATCAGTGTGGTTTACAAGGACACTTTAAAAAAGTTTGTCCAACAAGAAACAAGCCACCTCCTCATCCTTGTCTGCTATGCTGAGGCAATCACTGGAAGGCACACTGCCCCAGAGTGCATTGGTTCTCTGGGCCACAAGCCCCCAATCAGATGATCCAACAACAGGACTGAGGGTGCCTGGGCAAGCACCAGCTCATGTCATCACCCTCACTGAGCCCGGGGTACATTTAACCATTGAGGGTCAGGACATTGACTTCCTCCTGGACACTGGCACAGCCTTCTCAGTGTTAATCTCCTGTCCCGGACGACTGTCCTCAAGGTGTGTTACCATCTGAGGAATCCTGGGATAGCCTGTAACCAGGTATTTCTCCCACCTCCTCAGTTGCAACTGGGAGACTTTGCTCTTTTCACATGACTTTCTTGTTATGCCTGAAAGTTCCACACCCTTATTAGGGAGGGATATATTAGCCAAAGCTGGAGCTATTATCTACATGAATATGGGGAACAAGTTACCCATTTGTTGTCCCCTACTTGAGAAGGAAATCAACCCTGAAGTCTGGGCATTGGAAGGACAATTTGGAAGGACAAAAAAATGCCCACCCAGTCCAAATCTGGCTAAGAGACCCCACCACTTTTCCTTATCAAAGGCAATATCCCTTAAGGCCTAAAGCTCATAAAGGATTACAGGATATTGTTAAACATTTAAAAGCTCAAGGCTTAGTAAGGAAATGCAGCAGTCCCTGCAACACCCCAATTCTAGGAGTGCAAAAACCGAATGGTCAGTGGAGACTAGTGCAAGATCTTAGACTCATCAATGAGGCAGTAATTCCAATATATCCAGTTGCACCCAACCTCTTTACCCTGCTCTCTCAAATACCAGAGGAAACAGAATGGTTCACTGTTCTGGACCTCAGGGATACCTTCTTCTGTATTCACTTGCACTATGACTCCCAGTTTCTCTTTGCCTTTGAGGATTCCACAGACCACATGTCCCAACTTATGTGGATGGTCTTGCTCCATGGGTTTAGGGATAGCCCTCATCTGTTTGATCAGGTACTGGTCCAAGATCTAGGCCACTTCTCAAGTCCAGGCATTCTGTTCCTTCAGTATGTGGATGATTTACTTTTGGCTACCAGTTTGGAAGCCTCATGCTGGCAGGCTACTCTAGATCGCTTGAACTTTCTAGCTAATCAAGGGTACAAGGCATCTAGGTCAAAAGCCCAGCTTTGCCTACTGGAGGTCAAATATCTAGGCCTAATCTTAGCCAGAGGGACCAGGGCCCTCAGCAAGAATGAATACAGCCTATACTGGATTATCCTTACCCCAAGACATTAAAAGAGCTGCGGGGGTTCCTTGGAATCACCGGCTTTTGCCAACTATGGATCCCCAGATACAGCAAGATAGCCAGGCCCCTATATACTCTAATCAAGGAGACCCAGAGGACAAATACTTATCTAGTAGAATGGGAATCAGGGGCAGAAACAGCCTTCAAAACCTTAAAACAAGCCCTAGTACAAGCTCCAGCTTTAAGCCTTCCCACAGGACAATACTTCTCTTTATACATCACAGAGAGAACAGGGACAGCTCTTGGAGTCCTTATTCAGACTTGCGGGACAACTCCACAACCAGTGGCATTCCTAAGTAAGGAAATCAATGTAGTAGTAAACCTCTAGCCTCACTGTTTAAGGGTAGTTGCAGCGGTGGCCATCTTAGTGTCAGAGGAAAGGATCTCACTGTCTGGACTACTCATGATGTAAATGGCGTACTAGGTGCCAAAGGAAGTTTATGGCTATCAGACAACTGTGTACTTAGATACCAGGTGCTACTCCTTGAGGGACTGGTGCTTCAAATACATATGTGGGTGGCCCTGGACCCTGCCACTTTTCTCCCAGAGAATGGGGAACCAATTGAGCATGACTGCCAACAAATTACAGTCCAGACTTATGATGCCTGGGATGATCTCTTAGAAGTCCCCTTAGCTAATTCTGACATTAACCTATATACTGATTGAAGTTCATTTGTGGAATAGGATATGAAGAGCAGCTTATGACATAGTTTGTGATGTAACCATACTTGAAAATAAGCTTCTTACTCCAGGAACCAGCACCCAGTTAGCAGAACTAGTGGCAGTTACACAAGCCTTAGTACTGGGAAAGGGAAAAAGAATAAATGTGTATACAGATACAAGTATGCTTATCTAATCCTACATGCCCATGCTGCAATATGGAAAGTAAGGGAGTTCCTAACCTCTGAGGGAACCCCCATTAAATACCACAAGGAAATTATGGAGTTATTGTACTCAGTGCAAAAACCCAAGGAGGTGACAGTCTTACCCTGCCAAAGCCATCAGAAAGATGAAAGACAAAAGGCAGAAGGAAACTGTCAGGGAGATGCTGCAGCCAAAATTGCTGCCAGGTGGAACCTCCCATTAGAAATACCTACGGAAGGACCCTTGCTATGGAACAACCCCCTCCAAGGGATTAAACTCCAGTATTCCCCGACTGAAGCAGAGTGGGGACTTTCACGGAGGCATAGTTTTCTCCCCTCGGGGTGGTTAACAACCGAAGAAGGAAAGGTACTTATACCCAAAGCCAGCCAGTGGAAAATACTTAAAACCCTCCACCAAACTTTTCATATGAGTATTGAAAATTCTCATCAAATGGCCAAATCCCTATTTACAAGGCCAATCTCCTCTGAACCATCTGACAGGTAGTCAAAGCCTGTGAGGTGTCCCAAAGGAATAATCCCTTGGTCCATCGTAAGGCTCCTTTGGGGGAACAAAGAATAGGTCACTATCCTGGAGAGGACTGGCAGTTAGACTTCACCAATAAGCCTAAGTCAAAGGGATTTCAATACTTGTTGATCTGTGTTGTTACCTTTTCAGATTGGATAGAAGCTCTCCCCTGCAAGACAGAGAAGGCTTAGGAATGGATTAAAGTCCTAATTCATGAAATAATTCCTAGATTTGGGCTTCCCGTAAGCTTACCGAGTGACAATGGTCCAGCTTTTAAAGATAGGATAATTCAGGGAATTTCCAGGGCGCTAGGGATACAATATCACCTTCAATGCGCCTGAAGGCCACAATCCATAGGGAAGGTCAAGAAGGCAAATGAAACACTCAAGAGGCACTTAAGGAAACCAACACAAGAAACTCATCTCCCTTGGCCTACTCTCTTGCCCATGGCCTTATTAAGAATCCAAAATTCTCCTCACAAAATAGAGTTCAGTCCATATGAAATGCTGTATGGATGACCTTTTCTCACAAATGACCTCCTACTTGATCAGGAAATGACCAACTTGGTCAAAGATATAACTTCTTTGGCAAAATATCAACAAAACTTTAAAAACCTACCTGAAGGATGTCACAGAGAAAAGGGAAAAGAGTTGTTTCAATCAGGAGATCTAGTGTTGGTCAAAACTCTCCTCTCTACCTCCCCATCTGTGGCCTCTTTGTGGGAAAGACCATACTCGGTAATCCTCTCTACCTCCACTGCAGTTAAGATGGCAGGAGTGGAATCTTGGATTCACCACACCCTAGTTAAATTTTGGACACCCCCCTGAGGAACCTGCGGGACAATCAGCTCAGGAGTCCCAAGATCAGCCAGATCAGCCTCGATAAACCTGCGAACCACTGGAGGACTTGCATCTCCTATTTTGGAAGGGAACATCCCAGACTAAAAAGACTCTTACACTGATCCTGAAGAAAAACCCCTTTCTCCTTAAAAATCATAAGTGAAAACCTATATAACCTTTAACACCTCTCCTTGCCCCTTTAATGGAATCTTTTTATTATTTCATCATATTATTAAGTAGCATATTAACCATACGCTTTGCGATAGGACTATATACTGTAACTCCTGCCGGGATGAAAATCCTAATCACATCAATCTTCTTACTATCTTCCTTTCTTCTGACAGCAATTTACTCCTACCTTTAACTCAGACTGGATAAGATGATCTCAACTTCCGGAGCACCCTCTTTACCTTCCTTTTTACTCTTTGCCTATCTATCCCTCTTGCTTCCCTGGATACCTCATACAATCACCCCTCCCCTTCTGCTAGCTCCTAATTACCTCTAGAAGACTCTTAACTTAACCCATTCTCTGTTAAACCAGTCCAATCCTTCCCTGGGAAATGACTGTTGGCTTTGTATCTTTCTATCAACTTCTGCTTACATTGCCACTCCCATTCCTGCAAAAAATTGGATCTTCACCAACTTAACCTACAACCCTCATTATGAAGGAAAAGACCCTTTCTGACTTCTAAATATGCAATCATTAGCTGACTTCCCCATCTCTGATACGACCAAGAATGCCCTAACAGGATGTGCAATCCAACTTTTATGTTCTTACATTTCCAACCTCACCTATTACACAAGCAATGAAAAGCCCATACATGGCCCTGTAACTACGAATACCATCTTAACTTTCCAAGCCCCTTTATGCATCCAACACAACCTGTTATCAGACCTGCCCCTGGTGCACCTACTACCCCATCAGTGTAATTACACCCTACAGCTTCAAGCCCCAACTGATCATAGTAACTTCCGAGTAACTCAAACAGCTCCATTCGGATGGCTCGTCCACTTCTCAGGGCCCCCCAAAATCATCACCTCCTCCCTGCTTAACAAACAGTCCAGGTTTTGTAATGGCAGACATACTCCCCACGTGACCATTCACCCCTGGATCCCCTGCAACAGCGCCCCCACCACTAGTGAATGCCTTCTCATCCCCTTTCAATCACTCTCTCGAATGTTTCCTAATAGATACAAAATGGTTTTTACTCCAGTGGGAAAATAGAACACAGGGAGCCACTCAGTTTGCTCCCAATGCCCCTTTCCAGCCTCTCACCAGAGCTACTTTGGCAAGTACTCTAGGAGTATGGGAAAATGAAAACAACAAACTCACAAACCCTTTTAACGTACACAACCAGTCCTGCCTACCCAGCCAAGGTATATTCTTATGTGGAACATCGACCTATATCTGCCTGCCCACTAACCGGACAGGCACCTGCACCTTAGTTTTTTTAAGTCCAAACATTAACACTGCCCCAGGAAATCAGACCCTATAAGTAGCCCTCAAAGCTCAAGTCTGTCAGCACAGAGCCATACAACTAATACCCCTACTTGTTGGGTTAGGAATGGCTACTGCTACAGGAACTGGAATAGCCAGTTTATCTACTTCATTATCCTGCTACCACACACTCTCAAAGGATTTCTCAGACAGTTTGCAAGAAATAACGATATCTATCCTTACTCTGCGATCCCAAATAGACTCTTTGGCAGCAATGACTCTCCAAAACCGCAGAGGCCTACACCCCTTCACTGCTGAGAAAGCAGGACTCTGAACCTTCTTAGGGGAAGAAGTTGTTTTTACACTAACCACTCAGGGATAGTACGAGATGCCACCCGGCATTTATAGGAAAAGGCTTCTGAAATCAGACAATGCCTTTCAAACTCTTATACCAACCTGGGGAGTTGGGCGACATGGCTTCTCCCCTTTCTAGGTCCTGTGGCAGCCATCTTGCTGTTACTCGCCTTTGGGCCCTTTATTTTTAACTTCCTTGTCAAATTTGTTTCCTGTAGAATTGAGGCCATCAAGCTACAGATGGTCTTACAAATGGAACCTCAAATGAGCTCAACTAACAACTTCTACCAAGGACCACTTGACCAACCCCCTGGCCCTTTCACTGGCCTAAAGAGCTCCCCTCTGGAGGACACTACAACTGCAGGGCCCCTTCTTCACCCCTATCCAGCAGGAATTAGCTAGAGTGGACATTGCCCAATTCCCAACAGCAGTTGGGATGTCCTGTTTACAGGGGGGATTGAGAGGTGATGCCAGCTGGGCTTCTGGGTCAGCTGGGGACTTGGAGAACTTTTCTGTCTAGCTAAATGATTGTAAATGCACCAATCAACACTCTGTAAAAATGCACCAATCAATGCTCTGTGTCTAGCTAAAGGTTTGTAAATGCACCAGTCAGCACTCTGTATAAATGGACTAATCAGCAGTCTGTAAAATGGACCAATCAGCAGGACGTGGGCAGGGTCAAATAAGGGAATAAACGCTGGCCACCACAGCCAGCACCAGCAACCTGGATGGGTCCCCTTCAACACTGTGGAAGCTTTGTTCTTTCACTCTTCATAATAAATTTTGTTGCTGCTCACTCTTTGGGTCCATACTACCTTTATGAGCTGTAACAATCATGGTGAAGGTCTGCGACTTCACTTCTAAAGTCAGTGAGACCACGAACCCACCGGGAGGAACAACAACTCCAGACCACCCTTAAGAGCTGTAACACTCACTGCAAAGGTCTGCGGCTTCATTCCTGAAGTCAGCGAGACCACAAACCCATAGGAAGGAAGAAACTCCAGACAAATCTGAACATCTGAAGGAACAAACTCCGGACACACCATCTTTAAGAACTGTAACACTCACCACGAGGGTCTGCAGCTTCATTCTTGAAGTCGGGGAGACCAAGAACCCACCGGAAGGAACCCAATTCCAGACTCACTATCCTGTGATCTCTTGCCAAGTCTGCTGGAGAAGGGAAAGCTGGTTCAGGCTGGACCAGGCAAGCTGGCAACCAGGCTCTCCATGGCAGTTCAAACAGTGGCCTTGGTTGGGATCTAGGGGAAGCTCTCAGGCAACCCACCAGAGGTGGGGTGGAGGCACCTCTGCTGCTCCACAGAGTTAACTCAGGTGAAGAAGGGTGGCTGGGGTTTTTAGCCCAACAGTTTGCCATGGGATGAAACAGCTCCCACTATTCTGACCTAGCAGGTCTCCTTTTGGCATCTGGTCCCCAGCAGTGGGTCCAACCAGTTAGGCTAGTCCCAAGCCATCTATGCCCACATCACAAGGCCTTCCAGTTGTTCCAGACTATGAGACTCTCTGTGGAACAAACCACAGCTATCAGCTACACCCCTCTCTGTCCAGGCTCAGAAAAAAAAAAGACCTAAATTCTTTTTTTTTGAGACGGAGTCTCGCTTTGTCGCCCAGGCTGGAGTGCAGTGGCCAGATCTCAGCTCACTGCAAGCTCCGCCTCCCGGGTTTACGCCAATCTCCTGCCTCAGCCTCCGGAGTAGCTGGGACTACAGGCACCCGCCACCTCGCCCGGCTAGTGTTTTGTATTTTTTTTAGTAGAGACGGGGTTTCACCGTGTTAGCCAGGATGGTCTCGATCTCCTGACCTCGTGATCCGCCCGCCTCAGCCTCCCAAAGTGCTGGGATTACAGGCTTGAGCCACCGAGCCCGGCCCTAAGTTCTTGAATGCTATCTTTGGGACCAGGTTCCATGTCCCAAAATGCCCTCTTTCCCTGAAAAGAGCCGGGGGAGGTTGGGACCTCTTTTTTGAGCAATTGCGAGCATCACAAGAGACACATTCTGATTCAGGTCATTACTGATGCACCTGCTAAGACCTGCAGGCAGAGCAGTTGTTCCTCTTCTGACAGCAAAGAATAAGGGTTGTTTCAAAGATAATGGGGATGTATAAGCTCTTGTGACTTAATTAATTCACACTTTCCTGCTCCACTGTTGACAAAATTCAAACCAGACAAGAATATGCTTCTTTGCCTAGGGTTCCCCATCATAATCTTTCACAATAAATCTTGGAAAGGAAGGAGGCAGCCTTATAGATGGCATGTGTTTTACCAGACTCTAATTCTGTGACTATTAAAGACTCATCCATGTGTTAAGGAAAGAACTGCTCTAGTTCCAATTATAAACTAATAAATTCACTGAAACTGACAATCCAACAACAAAAAAACCCCCAGATACATGCTCATTTCTATATAAAAACATATGTAGTCTTCTAAACTTTTAACATTTTAGGGTCGGACGTGGTGGCTCACGCCTGTAATCCCAGCACTTTGGGAGGCCGAGGCGGGCGAATCACGAGGTCAAGAGATTGAGACCATCCTGGCTAACACGGAGAAACCCCGTCTCTACTAAACACACACACACACACAACACAAATTAAAAATCATATGTAGACACGATTATGTGACCAAGAGATAAAATGATAAACGTGAATTTAGATAATGTCATAAAAATGACAAATTAACATTCTTTGTAAATAAGAAAACAAATAGCCTTAACAAAATGTTAGTATTTTCATCAAAACCAGTTTGAGTTTATTTCAAGAATGCAGAGCTGGATTTTTATGTGAAAATAAATTAATATAAATGTATACATGAATGAGAAAAAATAACATCATTTCAATAGATGAAGACAGCACATTTGATAACATTCAACGCACACTTTTTCTAAACACTCTCAGGAAACTGGAAATAGTAGGTCATTTAATTAATGTCACAAATTATATCTATGAAATATCAACAGCAACATTATCATAAGGGTGAAATATTGAATTCTTTCTCTGAAGAATGTCTGCTCTTGCCATTCTATTAAATGTTGTATTCAAAGTTATATCCTAGTTAATAAGTGAAAAGAAAAGTTAGCATCTGTTTATACACAGACTATGTATGCACTGTTGCACAAGAAAATTCTGGGGAATATTTCACTCCCCCTTGCTCATCAAATGTACTAGAATTAGTAAGTAGAATTAGCATGCTCATAAGATAAAAGGTAAATAAACAATAATCAATTATATTTTTGTATTCTAAAAAATGCAAATAATTTTGAAAATGCCACTTTTAAAGCATATCAAAAACATAAAATTCTGAGATATGATTTACAAGGTGTGTGCAAAACTTGTACACTGAAAATGAATGAAACATTATTTTCATATTGATGTAAATATTCAAATCAATCCAAATTAAGTTTTTTTCTTTCTTTTATTCATTTATTTTAAAAATGAAAACTAAATCATATAACAAAAAATTCTACATAACATAAAAATTCCCAATTTTAAAGTGTATACTTCAGTTTTTTTTCTTATATTTACATGGAGGTGCAACCATCACCACCATATAATTCCAAAACATTTTCATAACCCCTCAGAAACATCCTATACCTGTTAGTAGTCACTCCCAGTTCCTTTCTTCTCCCAGTCTCTGGCAACCGCAAATCTACTTTGTCTCTATAAAGTTGCCTATTCTGAACATTTTATATAAATGGAATTATGCACTATGTGTCCTTTTGTGTCTGATTTATTTCACTTAGCATAATTTTTGTGAAGGTTTATCAATGTTGTAGCATATATCAGCACTTCATTCCTCTTTATGGTGGAAAATACTCCATTGAATGGATGGCCTAGAGTTTGTTTAGCCATCATTCATTCATTTAGCCATATTTCAAAGTGTGGCAAAATGCATAAAACTTAAAATGTGCCATTTTTCAAGTGTACTGTTCAATAGCATTAAGTATATTTATATTTTTGTGCAAGCATCACCATCATTCATCTACAGAACTCTTCTCATTTTGAAAACTAAAATTCTGAAGCTATTCAACAGGTTTTTCAGTACATTTTCTCAAGCATATTCTACAATATGTGTGCCAAGGTATAGTACCAATAATCATTCAAATATTCATAAAATACAGTATCAGTGTTGGAGGAACTATATTGCCTGATTTCAGGAGTTATTATAAAGCTATAGTCATGAAGAGAGTATATTTTTGGCATAATAGTAAACAAATAGTTCAATAAAATAAATAGGGATTTTATAAATGTAAACATTTTTGGCTTAGGCACCAGGTCAATTCAGAAGAGAAAGAACAAGTCTTTTTAACACATGGTCCTTTAAAAACAAACAAAAAATCAATGGGGAAAAACTGCTAGTCTACTCCTACTTCACACTACACATAAAGAGTAATTTTAAAAGGATCAGTTATAAATTCAAGAATCATATATGATGTTAGAAATCAATAGTGATAGAACTGAATTGATGATAGGCAATAGAGATTGAACATAAGGAAAGGGAATTTCCTGGTGTGATAGAAAAGTTATCTATCTTAAACAATTACTTTAGTATATATATTTGTCAAAATTTATCAGAATAGACATTTGCAATTCCTGCTTTTCTTTGTAGGTACATTTTATCTCAATAACTCAAAAACTAAAGCGCTAATTTTGCAAACTTTCATTTACATAACATCCACGAGTAATCTTGACATATCCAATATAAATGAAAAATAATTTTTGCAATTAAAGTATGCCTTAACTTAATGAAAATATAAACGTCCCTTGTATTTAGCCAAAAAGAAAAAAAGAACTAAAAAATGATCTCTCAAGAATTGAATAATTGACCTCCAAAAAATGTCAATTATTTAAAATAAAAAATATTGCCATGTCCTTGGATACAATTATGTCTATGTCACATTAAAACATCCAAGAAGAAAGTGAAAAATTCAAGCATGCAGATTTTTTCATTCAGGCCAACCAATATTCTGTTGCTTTCAACTCTAAAGATACAAGTCTTTGTATAAAGTTGAGTGTAGTTAGAATGACTATGTTAGACGAAGACGAAAGGTGATGCTAGAGATAAAATTAAAATTAAATACTGGTGAAAGTTAGCTTGGAAAATATTGCATATTTCTGAAGTACACACATCTAAAAATTTTTTGTTAGAATTAAAATTGAAACGAATGATGTTTATGACTGAAGCTCTACTACTTATTTTTTCCCAGTTTGTGTTTAGTAATTCATACATTTTCTGAAAGTTTATGGAATTCTATTTTTAAGTACGTTTATTTGAAAAAGAATCATGATAAAAGCCATAAAATGTATTACCAAGTAACTAGCAGACCATGGACAAACTACACTTTCTATATTTACTTTCTTACCTGTATAAGAAAGCTTACCCTGATTCTCCCACAATATGAAACTATGAGGCTCAACTGTCAGTGTGTGAATAAAGTTTAAAAACTATAAAATGCCATGCTCACTACATGTGCCATCTTAAATATTATCATTACATAGTTTTCAGGTCTGAAAGATATTAATAGTATCCCATAAACCTGTTTTAGGGGAATATTTATCTTTTTTTCCTATTATTTTTCTCTATTTTATATTTATCATTTTTTGTTTTGCCTGAAAATATTTTTGGTAAACTCCTCTAGATTCAAATAGAGACTTAGCATGTTGCTCCAAATCTTTGGTTGGCCTAATCTTTTATATTTATTTTGAGACATGATGCAGAACATTTTATTTTTCATAAAAATCTATGCTCACTCAGAATCTTTTTGATGTTCAGGGTAAATATAGATGGATCAAATAGCTTTACTTTGTAGACCACAGTTAGCATTATCTTTGGTTGGGTTTTAAAAGGAAGAATGGACACTAAGCAGAGAGGAAGTATTAACATTTTGTTTATGAGGAGTGGCTCAGAGGCCAGTCTATTGGGTTGAGGTAATTACTCTGCCAGTTTACCAGCAACATGATTTTGAGAAGGAACCTAAGCTCACTGCGAATTCATTTTCTCATCTTTACATATCTAACTTTAATTTCATCGATTTCATAGTTTAGCTCTGCAAATTAAACATTAGTATATTTAAAATGCTTTAAAAAGGGTAAAAATATAACATATAATCATTATTATTTTATTAAAAATAAACTTCATTAGTATCAGGCATCTTAAAAGTCTATAAGTTAAAAATAAATTGCATGTAGGAAGAAATGATCCATAAAAGGAAGTTAGATTCTGGAAGAAACTTTATATTATTATAATTGACTGGGATCTAGGAGCTTTAATGTGGCACTTAATTAAAAAGTAACAGGGTCTGGCTGCACATTTCTAGTCCAAATCATCTTTGAGGATTATTGGAAGCAATCTGGCATTAATAACTGACTTGATATTTTTCTTTTTAGTGGTTTGGCCTCAATTATATGTGAAATTAAGTAAATCTGTAAATCAGTCTTAACACTCAATAAAATTGTTAGAGGAAAAGGTGTTAATTTTTATGTTTTTATATTTCAGAGCTACTAATCAATTAACATCTTTTTTTCTTAAAAGCCATTTTAAAGAGAGGCTTCAATAAAGCAAATAATATATGGAAATATCAAATCTTCACTTTCATATTCTCAGCTTAAAAGTTTAAAAAATGATAGAACATGATACATTGCACCTTTAAATATCTTCTTTTCCTGAAGATGGGGGATGCTGGTTCAAAGGCTACATATGATTTGAAGACATCATTGATCACAGGGGTGGACATTGACTTAAGAGATGATCGTTGTATGAGAGTATTAGGTTCAATACTTATGTTGCTTTTTGTTTCTTCCATCTCACTTTTTTCTAGTGATAAACGACAAGATTTTGGTTATAAGGGAAGTGTATGTGTGTGTTTCATATATATAATATAGATAGATATACATATAGATAGATATAGCTATAAAATGTGATAATCTCAGCTAAATAATACATAGAAAATTGTAGGATTTACTTAAGTGTACTGAGAAATTACTTTGGCAAGCAGAACATAATCTTTTTTGATGACAGTGCTGCCTTTACTTGTACTTATTTCTTTCTTATATTAAAATGTGTTTGAGACGGCATGGCCAGTGTATTATCAGGTACGATTTATAAAATAAATTACCTTTTTATTTTCTGGGCCATGAAATTTTAATTATTTTATAATGCTATTATGTACTATTTCTTTCATGTGGTTCTGAAACACAATTCTTCAAAATAAATTCCATTTACTGATATATACACTATTGATGTACATATGTACACAGAAATGATCATATAGTGCTGCAATTAAATCAACTTAGTAAACTGTCTTTTGGTGATACTTTAATAGTTGAGCAACTGTGCTCCTCCTGTGTGGTCTACAGTACATAGGTATAACTTTGTAAGAGCGGCTGTGAAAACAGACTGCCTTCCTTATGTTTAGATACCTATCTGGGATCATCGAATAATGGAGGAAATAAAAACTCCAAAATGTAATAAGGCTAGAAAATATACACTAGGTGTATTTCTCCTTAATCCTTCTAAGAAAACGCATCTTGTACACTTCTTTTTTTCCAATGTATATTTAATATATCGACCTGTCTTAGAAACAATATACATTGCCTATCATGTTTCAATACCCAAACCTACTCTTTTATGGCTTTAAACACAAGTGATACAATGTTGTAACTTCAGAAAGTGAAATCGTAAAAGGATAATTCTACTATATAAGAACACTCATTTATGAGATCTTTTTTAAAACTTGGATTGTCAGAAAGCATTATGGAGGTGGTCTGGCATTTTGATTTAATCAAATATTTCTTTTATTGAATCCCCTTAACTATGCTGAATGAATCCATTGGAATTATGTTTAAAATATGGTAAAAATGAGTCAAGTTCACTCAGTAATGTGTTTAGGTAGACTTTAGAAGGGATAGGAAAGAAAAATTAATACATACATATGTGATAGAAATCTTGTTTCATATCATTTAAATTAAAGAAGAAAATGACAATATCTGCTACATCATTTTGGATTTAGAATAAGAAATAGTTGGTAGAAATTTTTACTTTATGGCCAAAACCCCTATATTTGAGGAACACAAATTAACATTTTTTGAAATATTTAGATAACTTTATTAGGAAATAAAAGACAACAATACCTTTAAAGCAGAATATGTGTTGTATAAACCTAAATCTAAATTAATTCAGACTCTTCTCTTTTAAGAGAAAAATAATAGAAAAATGTGGCTTTGGGCTTTGAGTTTTCTTCCATTAGTGAGTAGTATCTTGATAATTCACAAATTTCTTTCTAGTTGACATGTTTTAGTTGGATACTAGATACATTTTTGGAAATTATAAGAGCTATGATATATTGAAAAAATAAAATACATTTTAAAATACAGTTATGAACTTGGGAATAAATAGTTTATAATATGATAGAAAATGTTTAGGCAAGTTCTTGGGTACTGATATAAACTACAGTTTTGGTAGGAAATTAACTGTTGGCTAGCCAGCGCAGAAAAAAAATCAGGGAGAAAAGTCTAATGTATAATACCTGGAAGATAGGTTTGGCAGGAAGTTATGCTAAAAGCAAACAACAATAGCCTTTTGGTGATAGGAGAATTAAGTTTAGGAACAAAATGAAACGTCCATGACTAATGGAAGCATAAAAAATCAAATATAGGTAATCCAGATCTGAGGAGGCAGAGCAAGATGGCTGGAAAAAACCCTCCGGTGATCATTCCCCAAACAGAACAACAAATTGAACAACTATCCATTAAAAAAGTCACCTTTATAAGAACCAAAAATCAAGTAAGTCATCACAGTACCTGGTTTTAATAACCTTTTAAGGAAAGAGGTACTGAAGAGGATAAAAAGACAGCCTTGAATTGCCTACATCACCCCTCCTCTATCCCCTGGCAATATCATGTGTGTTTGGGGGAGGGATAGTGCAATAATATGGGACTCCAGATTGGCACTCAGTGTTGCCCTGTCACAGTGGAAAGCAAATAGGGCAGAATTTTGCCCTATTACCTAGAGAGGGAGCACTTATATCAGCCCTAGCCAGAGGGGAATCATCTATCCCAGCAGTCAGAACCTGAGTTCTGGCTAGCCCCACTACTATAGGCTAGAGTTCTCTGGGGTCCTAAATAAATTTGAGTGGCAGTCTAGGCCACAAGGACAGCAATTCCAGGGAAAGTCTTGGGGCCATGCTCTGCTTGGAGCAAGTGGACTTGGGGTGCACACAACCTACTGAGACACAAGCTGGGGTGACTAGAGGAGTGCTTATGTCACCTCTCCTCCAATACCAGCCAGCACAGCTTGAAGCTCTGGGAGAGAATCTTTCTACTTAAAGAAAGGAGAAGGAAGAATAGAGAGAACTTTGTCTTGCAACTTGGAGACCAGTTCAGCCATAGTAAAATAAAGCATGAAACAGAGACATGTAGCTCTTATTCTAGGCCATAGTTCTTGGTTGACATTTCCAGACATACCTTAGGCCAGAAGGGAACCCACTGCCCTGAAGGGAAGGAACCAGTCCTAGCAGAATTTATTACCTGTTAACTTTAGCCTTTGGGCATTGAATAAATATCACTGATAGTCAGGCAGTAGTCACCATGGGTCTCAGGGAAGACCCAGTGCTTTGCTGCCTTCAGGTGTGACCCAGAGCATTCCCAGCTGTAGTGGGCACAGGGAGAGACTCCTTCCACTTGAGGAAAGGAGAAGGAAGAGTAAAAATGACTTTACCATGCAACTTGCATACCAGCTCAGCCACAGTAGAATAAAGCACCAAGTAGATTACGAAAATTCCCAACTCCAGGCCCTAGCTTCTGGACGACATTTCTAGACCCCACCTGGCCAGAAGGGAATCTACTGCCCTGAAGGAATAAACACAAGCCTGGCAGAATTCTGACTTAAGAGCCCTTAACCTTTGAATAAATATCAGTGGTAGCCGGCAACAGTTGCCACAGGCCTTGGGTCAGATCCAGTACTGTGCTGGCTGCAGGTGTGACCCAGCACAATTCCAATGGCAGTGGCTGTGGGAACACTTGCATTATCCTGTCTCCAATTCCAAGAAGCTCAGCAGCAAGAGAGAGAGAAAGAGAGAGAGAGAGAGAGAGAGAGAGAGAGAGACTATTTAGAGCAAAGTAAAGGAAGGAAACAAGAGATCTTGCCTGGTAATACAGGGAAGTCTCATGGACCTTACCCAAGATCACCAAGGCATCTCTACAAATCTGTGAGAGTAACACCATTACAGAGTTGATGCTGTTCCCAATGCAGATATGGCTGCAGTGACCAGACTTAGATTACAACATTCAATTTTCTTTGAATACTTAGAAAGACTTCTCAAGAAGGACAGGTACAAGAAAGTCCAGCCTGCAAAGAATAGAATAAATGTTTAACTCTTAAATGCCCAGACATTGATGAATATCCACAAGCATCAGGACTTTCTAGGAAAACATGACCTCACCAAACAAACTAAATAAGGAACAAGTAACCAATCTCAGAATGACAGAGATATGCAAGCTTTCAGACAGAGAATTCAAAATAGCTGTTTTCAAGAAACTCAATTAAATTCAAGATAATATAGAGAAGGAATGTAGAACCTTGTCAGATAAATGAAGTGATTGAAATACATTTTTAAAATCAAGCAGAAATTCTGGAGCTAAAACATTCAATTGAAAAAAATAAGAATGCATTAGAGTCTCTCATTAGTATAATTAATCAAACATAAGAAATCATCAGTTGAAAATTTGAAAATACACAGGGAAATACATTTTTTCATGAAAATACACAGGGAAGACAAAAGAAAAAACAGCAAAAGAAGTAGAAAATAGCCTCAAAAGGATCAATCTAAGAATTATTGACCTTAAAGAGGAGGTAGAGAAAGAGATTTGGGTAGAAAGTTATTCAAAGAGATAATAACAAAGAACTTTATAAACCCAGAAAGATATTGATATTCAAGTACAGGAAGTAATGAACAACAAGTAGATTTAACACAAATAAGACTACCTTAAGACATTAAATAATCAAACTTCCAAAAGTCAAAGGTCAAAGATAAAGAAAGAATCCTAAAAGCAGAAAGAGAAAAGAAACAAGTAACATACAATAGAGCTCCAATACATCTGGTGCAGACTTCTTAGTGACACTTTACAGGGCAGGAGAAAGTGGCATGACATATTTAAAGTGCTGAAGAAAAAAAAAAAGTTATATCCTAAAATGGTACATTTAAGTTGTCATTAATTTAAATAATGGGTTATAAGATTTTATTTGCAAGTCTCGTGGTAACCTCAAATCAAAAAATCTACAGTAGAAACACAAAAAAATAAAAAGCAAGAAATTAAAACACACTACCAAAGAAAACCACTTTCACACAAAGGAAGAGAGAAAGGAATGAAGGAAAGAAGGAAGGAAAAGAAGGCCACAGAACAAATGAAAAACAAATGGCTATAGTAAATCCTTCCTTATCAATAATAAAATTCTCCAATCAAAAGACTTAGAGTGGCTGAACAGATAAAGCAAACTCCAGCTATCTTCTGCCTAGAAGAAATACACTTTATCCATAAAGATACAAAACCACTAAAGTAAAGGTATAGGGAAACATATTAGATGCAAATGAAAACAAAAAAAGCAGGAGTAGATATAATATCAGATATAGTAAATTTTAAGACAAAAAGCATAAAAAGAGACAAACAGAAGGTTATTCTATAATGATAAATGGTCAATACAGCAAGAGAATATGACAATTTAAAAAATATATACACCTAACACTGGAGCACCAAGATGTATAAAGCAAATATTATTAGAGTTAAAGAGAGAGGTGGATTCTAATAGAATAGTAGCTGGAAACATCAGCACCCTACTTTCAGCATTGTACAGAGTAACCAGACATAAAAATAACAAAGAAACATCAGACTTAATCTGCACTCTAGACCAAATGGACCTGATAGATATTCACAGAACATTTCATCCAAAGGCTGCAGAATACACATTCTTCTCCTCAACACATGGATCATTCTCAGGTAGCAGATTTTATGTTATTTCACAAAACAAGTCTTAAAAGATTGAAAAATAATTGAAAATCATGGCAAGCATCTTTTCTGACCAAAAGGAGTAAAACTAAAAATCAATAACAAGAGCAATTTTGGAAACTATAAAAACATGTGAAAATTAAATAATATGTTCCTGAATTTAAGCAGTATGCTCTTCTTCTCTAAGGAGAAAAGAAAGCACTGTCATCTGAGTAATGCAAACCCTTTTTATTGTCAGGCCCAGAGAAGTACTAAAATGAGACTGCACTCATGTCCTACTCACCTGGCTTTGAGCTATGTATTCATCTCTTGAAACTGCTTGCTATTGCCACAAGTAGCTATAAATTAACGTATCAATGTGAAACATTATATCAGGAGAATGAAGAATGAAATCCAGCAAGTCCATAAAGAAATTGAGGAAATGTTAAAATGTATTGAAACAATGGAAAATGTAAACATACCAAAACCTTTGGAATACAGCGAAAGCAATACTGAGAAGAAAGTTTATAGCGATAATAACCTGCATCAAAAAAGTATAAAAACTTTAAACAGCCTAATGATACATCTTAGCTAGTGAAACAAGAGCAAACAAAACCCAAAATTAGCAGAAGAAAAGAAATAAAGAAGATCAGAGCAGAAATAAGTGGAATTGGAAACAAAAAATACAAAACATCAATTAGATGAAAAACTGATTTTTCAAGAAGTTAAACAACATTGACAAACTTTTAGCCAGACTAGGAAAAAAAGAGAGGATCCATTCAGTATATGTGGCTGATTGGTTAAAATTTTAAAAATATACAAGAAAAGAGGATCCAAATGAATAAAATCAGAGATGAAAAACACTGAAGAAATTCAATGGATCATTAAAGACTACTAGCAACAATTACATGCCAATGAATTGGAAAACCTAGAAGAAACTGATGAATTGCCAGACACATACAACCTAATGAGAGGAATCCAAAAGCAGAATAGACCAATAACGAGAGACGAGAACAAAGCTGTGATTAAAATGTCTTGCAGTAGAGAAAAGCCCAGACCTAATGACTTCACTGCTGACTTTTATCAAACATTTAAAGAACTAATACCAAACATATTCAAATTATTCCAAAAAAAAACCAAAAAAAACAAAAAACCAGAAAAACAGAGGAGGAGGGAATACTTTCAAACTCATTCTACAAGGCCAGTACTACCTTAGTAGCAAAACCAGACAAAGACACATCAAAAAAAAAAAAAAGG
The DNA here is from genome assembly GCF_000951035.1 of Colobus angolensis palliatus. Lineage (NCBI taxonomy): Eukaryota > Metazoa > Chordata > Mammalia > Primates > Cercopithecidae > Colobus > Colobus angolensis. The sequence continues at coordinate 392,670 of NW_012114544.1, read as the reverse complement.
AAACTACAGGCCAATATCTCTGATGAAATTTGATGCAGAAATGCTCACCAAAATACTAGCAAACTGAACTCAACAGAACATGTAAAATATCATCTGTTGTGAACAAGTGGAATTCATCAAAGGGATACAAGAATGGTTCGACATATACAAATCAATCAACATGGTACATCACAATCAACAGAATGGAGGAAAAAAATCATGTGATCATTTCAACTGATGCTGAAAAAATTTTGATAAAATGCAACATCCCTTCATGATAAAAACCCTGAAAAAAAATGGGGTTTAGAAGGGACATACCTCAGACCCACAGCTAGTATCATACTGAACAGGGAAAAATGAAAAGTCTTTCCTTTAAGACATGGAAAATGACAAGGATTCCCACTTTCAACACTATTATTCAACATCGTACAGGAAGTCCTAGCAAGAGTGATCAGACAAGAGAAAGACATACAGGGCATCCAAATTGGAAAGGAAGAAGTCAAATTATTCATGTTTGCAGATGGTATGATCTTATATTTGGAAGAACCTAAGGACTCCACACACACACACACACACAAAACTATTAGAACTGATAAACAAATCTGATACAAATACTGATACAAAATCAATATGCAAAAATGAATAGCAGTTCTATATGGCAACAGTGAACAACCTGAGAAAGAAATCAAGAAAGTAATCTCATTTACAATAGCTACAAACAAAATTAAAATGACCCAGGAACAAATTTGACCAAAGAAGTGAAAGATCTCTATCATGAAAACGAAAACATTGCTGAAAGCACTTGAAGATGACACAGGCAAAATAAGTAGAAAAATATTGCACGTTTTGTGATTGGAAGAATCCATATTGCTAAAATGTCCACAGTTCTCAAAGCTATCTACAGATTCAATGCAGTCCCTACCAAAATACCAATGACGTTCTTCACATAAATAGAAAAAAAAATTCTAAAATTTATATGGAACCACGAAAGACCCAGAGTAACTAAAACTATTCTGGGGAAAATGAGCAAGACTGGAAGAATCATGTTACCTGACTTCTAGGAATATTATAGAGCTATAATAAGTAAAATAGCATGGTAACAGTGTAAAAGCAGACACACAGACCAATGGAACAGAATAAAGAACCCAGAAACACATTCTTACATGTACAGCGAATTCGTTTTTGACAAAGTTGGTAAGAACATATATTGGGGAAAGGACAATCTTTTCAACAAATTGTGATGGGAAAACTGGATATCCATATGCAGAAGTATGAAACTAGACCACTATCTCTCACCATATGAAAAGATCAAATCAAAATGCATTGCAGACTTAAATCTAAGACCTCAAACTGTGAAACTACTAAACACTGGGGAAACTCTCCAGACACTGGACTGGGCAAAGATTTCTTGGGTAATACTGCATAAGCACAGGCAACCAAAAGAAAACTGGCAAAACAGGATCACATTAAGTTAGAAACCTAATGCACAGCAAAGGAAACAATCAGCAATGTGAATTAACAACCCACAGAATGGGAGAAAATGTTTGCAAACTATTCATTTGCCAGGAGATTAATATTCAAAATATATAAGGAGCTCAAACAACTCAATAGGAAAAATCAATCTGATTTAAAAATGGGCAAAAGATCTGAATAGACATTTCTCAAAAAAAGACAGACAAATGACAAATGGGTATATGAAAAGATGCTCAACATGATTGATCATCAGAAATGCAAATCGAAACTACAATGAGATATCATCTTACTCAGTTAAAATGGGTTTTATTCAAAATATAAGCAATAACAAATGCTGAGGATGTGGAGAAAGGGGAACTCTCATACACTGTTGGTAGCAATGTGTATTAGTACAACCACTGTGGTGAACAGTACGGAGATTCCTCAAAAAACCAAAAATAGAACTATCATATGATCCAGAAATCCCATTTTTAGGTATATACCCAAAAGCAAGGAAATCGGTATGTTGAAGAGATATCTGAACTTCCATGTTTATTGCAGCACTATTCACAATAGCCAAAATTTGGAAGCAAGGTAAGTGTTCAACAAAGGAATTGATAAAGAAAATGTGGTAGATATACACAATAAAGTACTATTCTACCGTACAAAGAATGAGATTCTGACATTTGCAATAACATGAATGAAACTAGAGGTCATTATATTAAGTGAAATAAGCCAGGCACAGAAAGGCAAACTTTGCATGTTTTCACTCTTTTGTGGGTGCTACAAATTAAAACAATGGAACTTATGAAGATAGAGAGTAGAATACTAGCTAACCAGATGCTGGGACAGGTAGTTTGGAGGGGTGGAAGAAATGGAAATGGTTAATGAGAACAAAATTATAATTTGATAAAATGAGTAAGATCTGGCATTTGATCACACAACAAGGTGACTACAGTCAACGATAATTTATTGTACATTTAAAAATAACTAAAAGAGTATAATTGGAATGTTTGTAATACCAAGAAATAATAAATACTTGAAGTGATGGATACCCCCCTTAACGTGATGTGATTATTATGCAGTCTGCCTGTATGAGAATACTTCGTGTGCCCCATAAATACATAAACCTACTACATACTCATAGACATTACAAATAAAATTTTAAAAATAGGTAATTCATAAAAAATTGGAGACAATGTCCTTCATACCATGGGAGTCAAGATATAATGAATTACTGATTTTAAAAACTTCTGCCTTATTTTTTCTTTTGTATCTTCCGTCTAATAAACAGCATGCCAGTCATTGAAAATAATTGGTAAAGTAGAAAGAATAATAGATAGAATGCTGAGGCTTTTAAGGTTGGGTAACTCTGAGTTTGCTTCCTGTTTCCACTGTGGGAATATAAACTGAGGCCAGTCATATTAAACTCTTTGATGATTACACCTAACTCAATTTTAACAGACACTTCATACATTTTATTTTCCTTCTACCTCCACACTCTCTAAGCAGATTTTTTAGGGTTTACAACCAACTCTGTTACCCTCATTAAACTATTTATGGTCAAGTTACTATGGGACTCTTAGCTTAAAGATTTAGAATTTACAAATAAGTGTGTTAAATTTATTCTCTGCCAATTTGCTTGAATAAGGCTATTTTCACTTTCTGTTTATTTTTCTGGAAAATAATTTCCTCTTTCCAGAAAGGAATATGTCACTTCATGTAGAACGAGGGAGGCAAACACTTCTTACATTTCTCAAGCAGGAGTAAAAGTGCAAATAACTAATTTGCTCAGTCAGGAGAGTGAAATGCGTGATGTGGACAAGGTGGGCTAATGGAAACAGATGTGACTTAGCCAAATGTTGCTAATAAAATTGAGGGCTTGGTGTGGCCACATGCTCACAATTTTAAGGAAAGCTGGAATGCAATTTTTTCAGTATAATACTCTGATTTTTGTTATATTAGATAAATCTAACTATTTTCAAACAGTATGTGAGAGAAACAAAACTTGAGTTGTGTCAGCTAGTTCTTGCTTCTATTAAAAAATAGTCACCAGCCACATTCAAACTATGAGAGGGTGGCTGCAGATTTAAATTCTCTGAAGTAAAGTTGAATCATTAGCTCTGTGTTAAATAGGTTGACTTCTGAATGATGAACCTTACTCCTTCCAAGGAACTTTCCCGGGTCCCTGCTACTACATAACGAGGTTTAATATGTCTTTTAAAAATTTTCCCATAGCACATTTTAATATTTTTTTCAGGGATATGTAATAATACCATTCCATAATTAAAATAGAATATGAGATATAAAAGGTAAAACTATAATGGTGGTGTAAGTATTGTAGAAAACATAATACATGTACTATCTTTGAAAAATTTTAGAGCTGTAGTTTGCACTGTAGAAAATATATATCAACATTTCATCACATTAGAAATATATGCAATGTTAGATCTATTACAATGTGACATTTTAGGGAAAAATAACTAGGATTTTACTTGTGTATTCCTAAGATTGTGGCCAGATTTTGAATGATTTATATTTATAGAATTGAATTAAATGTATTTTTAAAAGTTTATTCTGATTTTCCATGTCTTACCTGCTTAAAAGTCATGACTCCTGGCACTCATTACTTGGGGAATATTGGGGAAATTATTATTTATTCTTTGGCTCCTGTAAAAATAGTATTAGTAAAGTAGGGCTCATGAATAGTGCCACAAAAGTAACCTGGAAAGAATGAGATATAGCAAAGGGTGTTACATTCTAATTTAGGAACTGGTTGCCTAGTGAGTGAAAATCAGTGAAGGATGACTATTATTTTACATTTTTTCATCTGTGAGGAATATATTCCAATCCAAACCTGAATCACAGAAACCTTTGGATCCAAATTTGATTGAGTAAAGTCTTTCTATGAGCTTTGCCAACATATAGCTGTTACCATTTATACTTAAATTTCTAGTCACTTAAAAGAAGCTGTCCTTGTGTTTCAGTCTTGAATTTTGAGTCACATATTCTCTTGAATTATTTTGTTATGTCTATGATTTATTTCATTTGCTCTAGGTATATTTACACCTCTACACACCACACAGTCACACACACATATAACAACACAGACATATTTTGCTAGTGTTTTGAAGAGAAATTAAATGAAATTTTAAAAAATGTTATTTACTAAATTTGTCAGAAATTATGAAGTAATCCACATGAAATAAGGATAATGATGGAAAATGTCAAAATATGCGAACATATTTCATTGTGTTTATCAAGTATTTAAGTCCTGATTTAGTTTTATAGATATTAAACTGAAATAAAGAACATATTAGAAGTCTTATAAATAATTACAAAAAACATACCACAACATGGCACCAAATCATTGTCCATACTTAAAATATTCTTCTGACCTTAAATTAGACACAAATATATATCTTGGCACAATAGTGAAACACATATACATGGACACATACACATATACATGCATATGAATTTAAAAATTACATGCATACACATATATGACTTTAAAATTAGAATTTTAAAATGGAACCTACGTAGACAAAGTTTTAAAATGCATATTTTCACATATATTATTGGAACATTATGGCAGTGATAAACTGTGAACACCTGGTATGCCATCATTGATAATGACAGAAGGCTATATAAATTTGATGTATACTAATTCTTAATAGGAAAAGTCATTAGACTTTATGGAAGCAATAAACCAGTGGGTGTACAGTTGGCTTCTTTCGGTCTCTTATGATAGTTTTATTATTTTCCTCAAATAAAGGCTTGACTCATATTTAAATAACATAATAACTTCCATATATTTTTAAATATTGTGAGGTTTGCAAAATATTTTCCATTTTCAAAGCAAAGTTTTAGAAAAGATTCTACTTTAAAGATATTCCAAATTATCTTAGCCAATAAAAACACACTTACCTCCTTGGTTAAATGCATTTCTAATTTTTTTAATATAATTGTTTAAGTAATTAAGTAATTGTTTGCTTAATTTGACAGAAAATTCATCATTAGTGTATAGAAATGCAACTAGTTTTTTTAGTGTTGATTTTGTATCTGCAACTTTATTGAATTCATTTATTAGTTCTAACAATAGTTTGGTAGGATTTTCAGGGTTTGCTATATATAAAATCATATTATCTGCAAATAGAGACAACTTTCCTTCTTTCTTTCTGATTTGGAAATGCGTGTATGTGTGTGTGCATGTGTTTTGGAAGTGTGTGTGTGTGTGTGTGTGTGTGTTGGAAATTAGAAATGTGTTTGTGTGTATGTGTGTGTGTGTGTTTGTGTGTGTGTGAGAGAGACAGAGAAAGAGAGAGAGAGACAGGGTCTCACTCTGTTGCCCAGGCTAGAGTGCAGTGGTGCCATCATGGCTCACTGCAACCTCCACCTCCTGGGCTCAAGCGATCCTCCCATCTCAGTCTCCCAAGCAGCTGGGACCATAGGCATGCACCACCATGTCCAGCTAATTTTTGCATTTTTGTAGAAATAGGGCGTCACTACATTGCCCAGGCTGGTCTGAAACTCAAACAATCCACTCTCCTCGGCCTCCCAAAGTGTTGGGTTTACAGACATGAGTCACCGCACCTGGTCAGAAATGTCTTTTATTTATTTTCTTTGCCTAATTGCTGTCTAGGACTTCCAGTACTACGTTTAATAGAACTGATGAGAGTGGGAATCTTTGTCTTTTTCGTATTGAATACATAGTTTTTAATATTGATATGATAATAAATGTATTAAATAAAGGAAACTTAACTTTGTCTTAAGAATAAATTTCCAGTAATCAAAACCAATGACAAAAGGAACAGTGATTTTTTTTCACACATTGAAACATATTTATATTGGCCTCACATAAATGGAGGCTTTCATTCACAAGATGTTAAACATAAGGGTTTTATTTTATTTATGAAATATAATAAGTGTGAGGTAGATCAATGTATCTAGAGTTAGCTAGCTAGCAGAAAGACAGAGAGAGAGTGAAACTAACATAGCACAGAACTTTAGGGAAACTTGTACAAAATATACACAAATTTTTCTTTATAATGTCATAAACAGTTTTACTGCTGAATTTGCATATTTATTATCCAAGATGACATAAATTTTAACAACAGTGGACTTTTAGCCAATTCTCACACAGCACTCATTAAAATGTGCTGAAACAAAGCAGTATATGGGAATCACTACAAAATATTTTTACTTTAAAATTTGTAGTAAGACTACAATTCCTGGGTATGAAGAGTAAATTAATAAACAATTAGATGAATGTACTGAATACTGAATAAAATATCAGACTCTGCCACTTTCTGTTTATCCATCTTCTACTTTCTCATCCACTTGTGCATAATGGGCAATTCTTTAGGGATATTTCTTTCTCTTACATCTATTAGAACAAGTATATTCAAAAGAATTTGAAGGTTAACACATGTCCTTCTACAGTATTTTAATTGTAAGACAACTAATAGCCATAATAAAAATAATAATCAATAAAATCTTACCAATAATAATGGCTATAACAATAGTAACATGATGAACAACAATAGCTGAAATTTATATGCTCTTCTGAATTCTACAAAGCAATTTATTTTAAATATATTAGCTCATTTCATTTTTAAAATCCTATAAGGTAATTATAGCAGATATTCTTATTGCTAGCATTAAAAATGAAGACAAAGAAGCTTACGAAGAGTACAATATATACAGAAATTAACATATATAGACATGAAAGGTAAGCCTTTTGATTCTGAAACAAAACCAGTTACTGTAAGAGCATATACATTCGTTTTTTATTCAAACAAAGTTATTCATCATTTTGAACTAAGATTGATGACAATATTTAAGCTCATAGTAAATGATAATGTAAATTATATAAGTATGTATAGATTTCATACCCATTGCATCATAGATGTAATGCATTTTTGGTCAATATTTTTAAGTTATTAAGAATGGCAATTAAGTCTTAGTTTTACCTGGGTTAACAAGTGGTTACTGTTTTCAAGAGAGCAACAAATCAAATAAATCTGATGATTTTTATTTTCATTTTAACACTCTCAGGTTGAATATCAAATAATTACACTATGTCTATGCTAAAAAATAAAGCCTGCATGGAATGAGTTAAGAAAAATATACAAACCAAGGATAAAAATATAAAACTAAGATCAAGTAAAGGTATTAAAATCACTCATTTAAATAGATTGTTTTGAATTTAGGCTTTCTTTTCTCTATATAATTCAAATTCTACCTAATTGTGTTTATGATGAAAGGAAACACTAGACAATAAGAATCCTAGTAATATATCCTACTCTTCAATTTTGAAATCTTTTGCTAGCATTCTACAGATTTCAGTGTGGGGTCTAGGAAGATATGACCTTTGTGTCATTGAAGGTGGTCATTTGGATAAATTAACCAATTGAGTGGTCACTGCAAATGGCTCTGTTTTAAATTTGCATACAGCCATTTATCAGCTATAGAATTTTCTTTGAAGCATCTGTGATTAGAGCCTCATGACCTGTGTGTTGATCATTTAGTTTGGCTAAAATCACAGAAGGGGCACTCGAGTATACATATACCTCACTCCTTGTTTTAGGTTTTTAAGTTTTAAGAATCAAACCATTTCTGTTACTGCTTGTGGCAGACATAACTAGTTTCTTACATGGGAATTAATTCTCTCTCTTGTATTTTTGTACTAGAAGCTTGGTGTGTAGCTTTGCCCATACAGAATAAAAACATTTTGCTTCTCTGCCTCCCTTGCAGCTAGTTACAATCATGTGATGAAGTTCTGGCCACTGAAGTGGAAATGGAAATCTTGTATCAGGTTTCTCAGGAAATTGCATAAATGGATCTAACTCAGTGGGGAAAGGTCACTTTTTCAATCCTTCCTCTTGTTTTGGCTTTCTTGAGATGTGACAGTTGAAACAGTAAGAAATCAAGACCATGTGTTCATTTGAGAAAGGGAAGACAGATCGGAGCTTGGATCTTGTAATTTAGTACATTTCTGCACTGCTCACCTCCAAATTGCTTTTATATAAGAGAGAAATGATTTTTTATTTCATTTAAGCCATTGTTAATTTTTTCTTCTATATGTAGCCAAACCTACCTCAAACTAATAAAGAGTTTAAAGGAATTAAAATATATATTGTGTGGATGCTTTGGTAATATGATGTTCATTTTTTCTAACTTCTGTCTCATTTAAGCAAACGTTGAATTTTTTCTTCTATACACAGCCAAATCTAACTTTAATTAATTGATACACAGTATAACGTGACAATCAATGTATATTGTGTGAATTTTTTTGTCATATGATGTTACCTCTTTTTCTTTTATATTATTTAATACTGCCCTTTTCTAGGAATATCATTAAAATGAAATAAAATGTGAGGTCAAACTCTACTGCAGGAACTCAGACAGCATATATAATCTGTTTTCGATTTACACCTTCAATAATACCTTTTCAAACATTTTTCTTTTTATGGCACTTCTAAAATTTAAATACTGATGCTATTTTATGGAACTATGATATTTACTTAAAAAAGATTACTTTTATAAGGGCCTTATTATAACACCATAAAAATGAGAAATTCAGAACTTGGGCTGAAATTTATTCTTAGTACCCTGTCTTCTATACAAAGTTCATCAGACAGAAAATCACATATGTAATAGAAAATTTGGTCAGATATTTGGTTATATTACCTTGATCATGGGCCAACTTTGTTTGAAATTGGGAAAGCATGCTTAAATTATTCTTACATAATATTGTTTAGTCACTTCATGAATTAATATATAGATAAACAGAAAGTGTTTTCTACTGGGAAGTGCTTGAAAGGCAGTCTTCATTCTAGACAGTAAACCAGCACTGGCTGTGCCTCCTTCACATTAAATTTAGCTTTGGATATGTTATGGGAAAAGAAGAGAACCATAGATTCCAGAAACTAATATCTCAAGAGAAACACCTGGGAAGACTAACAGCTGTCTTAAACCGATAATTTTCAAAGGCTGATGACTGTGGACTGGGACCAGGTAATTTGGAGGCAGCAGAAAGAGAATAAGCTGAAGAAGTAGAAGGAAAGCCTTCCATGTTCTGCTCCTGCCTAGCTCCTCGGTTGACCTAGAACAGTTATCAGCTGCCTCTTATGTGCAGAAATCAGGAGCTATTGCCAGGCTTTCAGGCCAGTGTAACCAAGATAATATCGGGGAATCAGATCTTGTTGGGGACAGTTGATAAAAACAAGCAACATGATAAACCATATGTGTTTCCTCTACTCCTATTCAAAATACCATGTTGTTTCTCCCTGCGGGTGGGAAATTAAATCCTAAACATTTCTGGGTTTTTCTGGCTACTAGTGGCAGCAAAGGCATGTAACCTATGGTGCTTAGGGGAAGCAAGGCTTTTTGCCCATGGGTCATCACCTCTCTGCTCTTTAAACTCCTTCTGCCCTGCTATTAGGGCCTTTCTCCTCTGCTCCATGACACTTCCTAAAGCAAGTACTTAGCCCTAGGAAAAGATGATTTCAGAGAGAAAATATTGTTTTACATTGCAACATGAGAAGTCCTTATAGAAATACTATAAAAGACAAGAAAAAGAATAGCATTTACCCTCTGAAGCAGTAGTATCAAAATAGTTTGGTCATGTACTTAAACTAAACATGATAAACTACTTAAAATTAAAAGTATTGAAAAGATTTGTTTATTAATATGTCACCATATGTACCGTGAACTCCAAATTGATCACAACCATAATTATTAGAAGTAATAAAGTTTATAAAAAATAAAAATGATTACTTTTGTGATCTAGGAAATTAAGGGATTTTGAAACATAATTTCATAATTATGGACCATAAGAAAATATAATTTTATTATATTGTTATTAAATATTTATGTTCAATGAAGAAGAATCAAAGGTCAAAGGTTATATAGCAAAAATAATGGAGGAACATTTGCAATTTCTAAAATCCACAACGAATTAACATCTAGCATATTCAGATAATTTTTCCAAAGCACCACTTCCCCTACCAAAAAAATAGCAAAGGATATGACTTGATGGGTCACAAAAACATCAAAGCTAACATGTACATCAAATGATGTTAAAGCCCATTGGAAATGACAGAAATAACAATGTAAACAAAAGCTTTCAGTTTATATTCTCAAACTGTCAACAATTAGAAAGCTGGCTAATACCAGTGTTGGTGTATATGTAGGGTACAGAAACCCCTACATAGAGCTAGTAGGAGTATATCCTAGCTTTATCATAAGGGAGACCACCATGGCATTACCATGTAAAATTACTGATATGCTCTATGAGTGGCCCAGATAATTTATACTTAGGTATTTATCTGAGAGAAATTCTCACACATGTTCATAAAGTATTCAAGGCTGTATTGTGGAAATGCTTGTGAAGGTAGTGTCGGGTATTTCAGATGCCCATCATCAGGAAATTAAGTAGCTACGATGTGTGAAATTCACCTTGTGAAGTACTGTGAATGCAGCAGTTAGAATAGAAAATCAGATACACACATAGAAACATGATTAGATCTGAAAAACAGAGTGCTGGATAGAATAATAAAGGATATATCCATTATAACATCATTGATATAAATTATCATATGCTCTCAAACAGCACACACCTTCCAGGAATGCATAAAACATAAAATTAAATAAACACATTTAAGTTTAAATTAATAACCTATATGTGGTCCAAAAAACATAAAATGAAAAGAAAAACAAAATGAAACAAATAAATCAATATTTGTTAATTGCTAAGATTAAGAGAATGTTCAGGCTTAGAATAGGTAGAAGATGTTATCTGGTTCAAAATTTTCCATTTTCTGTTTAAGAATTTTTTGTTCAGAAAACTTAAGTGACTTTCTATGTAGAAGTAAAGCAGGAACATGAACTCAGATATGCTGACACTCAATCCTACATAGTCTCCTGACCACATAGCATTCATCCACTTCCCTCTCACTTTCTGTAGGAAAATAACTATCTTGTTTGATACACACTGATGCCCTTAAACTTTCAGATTTCTTCCTTTTGAAAAAGGCTTTACTGAATGAGAATAAGATCTACATATACAGATAGTGAAAACTAAAATAATTGAAAAGATTTGTTTTAACCACTTACAATTTGCTTCCTATGTTTTCTTAGAGTATCTATCCAAACATATTAAGCAGTTTAGTTTGTTGAACCTAGATTAAATTTGGAAATGAAAGAACTTTTAACAAGATTTCAAGTGTGTGTGTGTGTGTGTGTGCGCACATATGCATACATTATTAACAAATTAGCTAAAATTCTACTTTTTTTCCCAATCAAAACTAGAAAATTCAAAGGTATATAAAATAATAATTACAGATCAAAATCAGTCAAATAAAATATAGTTATGACATATATGTTGAAGAATGTTTCCTAGATTCCAATGAACTAAAATAATAATATTGACTCTATAGTAGAATTAATTTTCAAAATGTGCAATATTTTCTAACATAAAAAATGATTAAAACTGTTTAAGAGCACTCCACTGTTTGAAGGTGAAAATTCAGGAAGGAATTTAATATGAAGCTGATTGTGGTTAGAAAACCAAGAGCTGACCTTGTTTTTCTTGAAAAAGTAAAATCAAAAGGGGCCTCAAATTATACCCCTTATCCAAAAGCCAACACCTAAAGCAACATTGTGACCTCTTCTCAGGTTGCTTGGGGACATTAACTCAGGACTTATTTGCAAAGTGGCTTTGTAACTGAAATTTTAACATCACTTTACAGACCTCTTCTCCTTGGGTGTCCAAAGGGTGCCACAGACACTTTCAGTTTATAAGTTCCTTGCTGATGGGGTCCCAGAACAAAGTGGGAGGGCTCCAGACCACAGAAAGTAAACTCAAATGTCTCCTTACTTAAAATAAGCAGAATCACAAACTGTAGTGAACAGAAGGCATTTCAGAATCCCCTGATGCTGGGAAGGAATGTATTCCTTCTTTCCCTTTTTATCTAAGTTAGGCACCCTGAGGAACTCTGTTAACTCTTCTGTATTACCTATACCTAAACAATAGTATGCAAATAGCAATCTCAAGAGGTGACAAATCTTCCATGGTTGAATCTAGTGCAAATTTCCAGAGTTTTGATGACCACAAATTCTGATGGGTTTGTGAGTCTGCTCTTGGGCAAACAATATTTTATTTTTTAATTTGCAAATTCAATAATACAGAACTATTTTGAGTACATGAACCCATTTAACACTTGTAAACTCTCTTCTGAGACAGAACATGATTCATTTTCTTAGTGTGAGCTTTCAGTGGGGAAGTAAAACAAAACCATAAAACAAAAACAAAAACAAAGGCCTCACTATATTTCTTCATCTCAGTTCATTTCCTGGTATTGACTGCTTCCAAAAAAGACAGAGTTGAGCTACCACAAGAAAAACTTTTGTACTGGAATTCCAAGTCAGGCACAAACCAAACAAAGCCTACTGGAAATTTCGTGGGAAAAAACCTTCTGTAAGGTTTTCACTCTTAAGAACCTCAGTTGATGATTTGAGTCAGCAGGTAATTCAAGGTCATTCGTCACTAATTCTAGTTTTATTATTACTTTTGAAAGAAGCCCATCTCTGTATCTTTGAACATATCATATATTTGCTTCTTAAAAGTTATTGTCCAAATCTAACCATTTCTGAACAAAGAATTCTCTAATTTTAAAAGTATTCTACAACCACAGTCTTTCAAAATACCTGAAGTAAGTTATTTTTACTACATTTCAAAGTTTGGTGAGGCCTTTGTAATAATAAGAGAAAATGTATTCTTTAGTTTTGTACACCTTTTTCCGTGCATCGGAGCAGAAAATGATAGACATTATGGATGCTTGGAATAAAGAGAGAAAGACCATCAGGTTGTGTCATGAAAGGAAGACAGACCCTGAATACTGACTGGTGATGTGGGGCTTCTTCCATGGGCACATTCATGGTCCACCTCCTTTTGATCCCTGAAGTCTTTGATTTGAGATGCATTGTGATACTCATCTCCTCTCTGATATCTTTTCCCCTCAGGACTTCTACAGAGCCAGACAGTATTTGCCAATTATTATTCATATCTGGTGTCTCTGCACAAAGCACACGACCACCTGTTCGTGTTTTAAAGATTTTTAAGATTTCTAGTGAACAGATGGGATTAAGAAAATTGATGAACTTTGCAGCAGTTCCATCTTTTGATATCTAGTAAAATCATGGCTGAGGTTGTTTATAATCTTGTCATGCAAACCATGTCAATCCCACTATCTGTCTTTTTCTTATCCCAAGCTGAAGAATCAATCTGTGTAAGACATTTCAGGTTTAGTCTGGCCCAATTAAGTGCAAAACCCACTTTCCATAACCAAAATATATTGGCTATATTTTTTTTCTTCTGGATCTTCATCTGCATATTCCTTATTGCGTTACTTCCATCATCATTTTAAATGAATTCACTACTCTTCCTTCTTAAAACATCCCTTTCAACCATATCTCCTCAAAGTCACTTCCACATATTACAGTATCTATAAAGCTCTGTCTATTCTCTTTGTCTTTGCTTCCTCACTTCCATTAACTCTGATTCACGCCATTTAGCTTCTCACTTCTCCAGTCTACTGAAAGGGCTCTGGTTATACTGGTGAATTCCATGCTGTTAAAACCAACGTAAACTTTTTAATCCTCTATGTCTATTTTAACCTTTTAGTAGCATTAGAAAAAATTCTCTCCGTACCTGTCTTTGTGAAATCTATTCTATTGCTTCTTATAATATCAAATTCTCTTAATTTCTTCTTAAATATCATTAGAAGTTTTTCATTTTTCTCTTGCAATTTCTCCTTTTTCCCAATCTTTAAATAATATTTGGACATTTGAATAATTTTACTCATTATACACCCTTACTCAAAGCAATCTCATCAATTTTTATGTCTTAAAAAAAACCCATGTATTTGTGAAAGCTTCCCAATTACTATCTCTATTTTTCATTTCTCTTCTGAGCTCCGTACTCCTCTATCCAAATGGCAACTCAACATATCAGTTTTGGTGACAAACATCTCAAAATTAAGGTGTTCAAAATGGCATTCTTGATCTTTCTTTTCAAATGTACTATTCCTCCAGAGATGACCCCCTTCATTAATTGGCTTCAAGGATGTTAGCCAGGAATTGGGAAATTTCACTTTCCATTGCCTATCTTCTACTCACAATTCATCTCCAAATACTGTTGATACATTTTCCTGCTTTCATTCTAGTCCACATCATTGTTCTTTTGTATTAGCCTCTAGTCTTGTCATATCCATCCTTACCTCCATCTAATGCACTCTTCACCCGGAAGATAGAGTGATTTTGTTAAAAGGTAAAGAAGGTCATATTAGTCTCAGTTTAAAATTATAAAACTATTATTTATTAAATTTAAAATAAAGTCTCAAATCTTTATTATTGGCTAATCATTTGTATAGGATCCATCCTTTATTTAGTTTTCAGTGCTCATTTCTAGCCGTTCTCTATCAATATTTTCCCTGCTTCAGCCACACTGATCTTTTCAGTCCATGCAAAATTTGAGTGCTTTCTCAGGACCTTTGAATATGCTCTACATTTTGCTTTCAATCATTCCCTTGACTTCACCAGTTAAATCCCATCATGATTCAGGATTTTCCTGACTTCACAGTGAAATCTAGGTGGCTTTTGGTATTCCTTTTTATATTACCTAGTTATTACTCTTAGAGGAGATAATGCAGGCAGCATTAATATGTTTTTCCCTTAGATTGTTTATTGTCTGTCTTACATAATGGATTATAAGCTTTATCAGGCCAGAAACTAAGGTCATGTTTTTCAATGGCGTGCATTCAGCACTTGGCATGACCCCAGTGTGTTTTACAATTTTTGTCTCAATTTTTTTCCATGGTATCATTTTTCTGCCACCTTAGTTAATTTCAACCTTGTCCCAGCCTTATTAATTCAAAGATTAAGTGCTCTACTGCATACCCCTATCTCTATCTTTGCTATTCTTATCCGTCTTGTCCTTACGATACGGTATACCCAATCTGGATAATGCTTTTGGTAATGGTAACTCCACGGCACGGGCAGTGGTTGGGTCTGTACAGCTAATTCTAACCAGATCATCTTATTGTAGGCAGTTATGCCCAAAATGAAACCAGAGTTTCATGAGGCATTTCCAGTCAGTGATACTCATGTGGAGAGCCCTAAGGGAAGGGAAAACAAGAACCAGAGAGTTGGCATGTGCTAGGAATTGCTGCCTGACAACCAGGGCCCTATGCCAAAATCTGCTCAGAGGTCAAGTGACCACATAATCAGAATGTCATGGAAATATACTTTATTCTCTGCAAGAATGCGCCTTCTCAAATCCAAACCAAGCAAACCAAAACAATCAACAAACAAAAAAACTAAACAACAACAAAACCACAGAAAACAAAAGAAGCAATCACTGCTAATCCCAGATAACAAATAAAAGAAAAAGGGTTCACACTTAGCAATTACATATCAAATTAACCATTCTAGATAACTTTTTGGATGAACATAAATAAGACAGAACTGTTTTTGATCGAGTTAGTCTCCCCTGTAGGCCTCACATAGCTTCTGTCTGTGCTGGAGTGTCTAATGTCTCTTATTTACACTACAGGGATATGTTTTGCATATATACTTATTCTAAGTACAATTTTAGTTCTGAGCTTTTATCATGGAAAAAATATGCCTTCCTAAATATATTCTGCAAATTGCAACTCCCTGATATATTTTAACAAACAACAAAAAATGTGAGGTGCTCTAATATTCTGTAAAATGAAACATACATGCCTGCATTCTTCCCGTCATGTAAGATGTCCTTCATCACGATGCTGTGGTGGCATAGGAAGCAAATTTCTAGTTGTGGTAGTGAGAAAAAGCCAGTTTCCTGTAGTATAAAAATATGGATTCCAATCACACAGAATGTATAGTATTTTATTTCCATGTCACAAGATTTAAAAGCATACATGCAGCAGCAATAAGTTGGTAAAAGTCAGTTACCTCATTTACTATATAATGTAGATTACATAAATATTACAATAATTTGCTCTGTGCCATTTTTAAAGTGAAAGTGATTATAAAAAGCACCTCCAAAACCCTAAATCTTATAAGTCACAATATTTGAGTCATTGAATCTAGGTCTTCTTTAAATAACAGTGTAGGCAGGAGAACAAAGTGTGTTGTTGCTTCTCTTAATTAAATAGTTGCACATGATACTCCCTGCTTTAAGGAAAATGTGATACTGAATACATACATATCTATCTACCAGAAGTACAGGTGGGTTCCTCCCTCACTTTCTTCCAGTCCTTCTGCAGTTTACTTCTCAGTGAAAATTTCCTTGTCGATTTTATTTAAATAACAAACCCACCCTCAGTCTGGTACTCCCTATGCCCATTACACTGTTTTGCATTTCTCCATATGATATAACACCATTTGAAATAGTTAACTTTTTTCCTGCTGTTACTAGAATGTGAGCTCTTGAGTGTTGAAAACTTACTTTGTTCCATACTGTATCCCCTGATGTAAAACAGTTCCAGATATTTTAATAGACATTTCACAATAGAAGATAAATGAATAGTTAACAACACATGAAAAGATACTGACATAATGAGCCATTAGGGAAATGCATTTCAAAGTCACAGTGAGGTACCACTTCACACCAGCTATGATGGCTATAATCAAAATGACACATGAAAAAAATGTTGGTGGGGATGTGGTAAAATTAAAATTATCATACATTTTTGGTCAGAATGTAACATGGTCCAATCATTTTGGAAAACAGATTGACAATTTCTTAAAAAGACATAAATTTACCCAGGAATTTGACTCAGAGGTATATATACAAGTGAAATAAAAAGATGCGTCTCTATAAAGATGTGTATATAAATGTTCATAGCATTGTTATTCATAAGAGTCCCAAACTGAAACCAACCCAAATGCCAACCAACTGGTAAATGGGTAAACAAAATGTGACATATCCATACTGTGGAATACTATTCAGCAATATAAAATAGTGCAGGATTGATACATTCTACCACATGAATGCAACTCAAAAAACATATGGTAAGCTAAAAATGCCAAATGGAAGAGACCCCATATGTATTATTCCATTGATATGAAATTTTCAAAAAATGAATGAAAGCAAGTTGATTAGAGATTGGCTAGGGCTGGGGATGGGAAAAGAGAAATGACTACAAATGGACTGGAGGTGTTTTGGGGAATAAAAATGTTTGAAAACTAAGTTGTGGTGATCTTAGCACCATTCTATAAATTCACTAGGAATCATTGAATTTTACACTTAAAACAGTGGAATTTCAAAAAATGTAAATCAACTTCAAAAAACCGGTAATAAAATAGAGCCTGATTAAAGGTAGGATTTAAATACTTGTTGAATGAAAGTATAATTAATTATGGTTCTTACACAATAATGATTACAACTTAAGAAGAAAAAAACACATGAATGTGTTTCACCTGTGAAATATGTGTGAAAATATACATAAACTTATACAAAAATGCACATTATACTGAATGTGTATATATATGTATATACATATATATACACACACACAACACACATATACATATACATACGCACACACACATACATATGTATCCACAGTCCCAGGATACATACTGCAATATAGCAAGCAAAAGAACCTAAAATATACATGTGATGTAACATTTTAGACATGGTTATAAAGCAGAAAGAAACAACAAAGAAGCCAAGATTCCATTACAACAGTCAATTCTAGGAGGAGAGTTTTGCCCATCCACTGTCCCTAAATGCAGTCATGGTGGTTTGAAGAATAGAGGTTTAATGAAAAGGTGCTTCTGTAGTCCTAGTGAAGTAGTTAAATGACCAAATGTCTGCTCAGATTTGATGGTCTACTGAAGACACAAGCACATGGGGCTTCTGCAAATTCTCACTACTCTGTGTTGCTGTGTCTGTTGCTCTCTTCCTTTTAAAGGTAACCAGAAACACTGAAAGTCATTATTTATGATAATAATAAAAAACAACATGGATATCTAACATTCTGAAGCTATCCATGCAGCAGAAAGGGGAAATGTAGCAAACAGAGACTGTGATAGATGCTTTCTATAAAGTGGACATTTATGAAAGAAGTTTTGTGTGACTTTTAAAATAGAGGCTTGTGTTTTAAAAGTTATTTTTAATAATAGACACTTGCTTTGTAAATTAAGCTTTGGCTTTAAATCCTTTCATTTAAAATGTTAAGTCTTGGTTTTTCCATTTCAGGAATTATTCCAAGTCTCATCATTTCCTTTATGAAAGGAAGCAATTGGACTGAGTTACCTTGTTCCAGCTCATGAATATTGGACATGGCTTTTCTGAGTCCATCAGAGTCAGCTAACAGTTACTGCTTTGAAGGGATGAATAAAACTAAGGAGCAGGTTTATGGAGAGTAAACGTGCCCTGAGAACAAACGGTCAGGTTCCTGTTCTCCATTGCCTCTCTGGTGTGAGATCATTGCAACTGAAACAAACTATCATCTTTTGTAGTAACACGTAACTTAAAAACATTACTCATAGAAAAGTAAAGGGACCAAAGTTTATTTAATCTATTTTTAGAAAACAGCAAATTGAGAGGAAGAAAACCACTTTAATGTTATCTGAACATTTAGGCTTTAGTAGCAAATTTCCCTGATCACATTCCTCCCCAGTAAAACCTGGAGTGTTTGCCATGTGTGAGCAGAGCTATGTCAGTAGTAATGAACTGGTCAAGGATATTAAAATATTATTCTCTTCTCATGTGGATCCAAAAGATTATCTGCCAAAATTTACTAATTGGATATTTGCTCTCCAAATTATTTACATATCTGCCAAAAGTGCTTTTGAAATTTTTGGCATGAGTTACTCTGGATAAAAAGAAATATGAGCTGTAAAATAATAAAATAATGTTGAAAATAGCAGCTTAGTGTGTTCGATTTCTTTATGAATAGCCAATACCTCTATTATTCAAAGTAATTTGAATCTTGTAAAAATTATATGTATGGGGTATAGAGGATAAAACAACCACAGGAAATCCATCATAACAATCTTCCTTACATTCAAAATTTGCTGCAAGAAGGGGCCATTTGTTGTTCATCAAAGAGGGTTTAGTTGTAGATGTATAAAATAGACCTCCTTATTAGGTGCTTTTATTATTTAGAGATCTCCTGGCATGAAACCAAAGAAAAGCATCTGATAAATGTTCTAATATACATGAATAAATGACCTCTTCAGAGGTGAGTATAAGCAGATATTTCTTAAAGTACTTCTTAAAATTACGGGGCACTTAGAGAAAATTCTTACACAAACATCTGTAAAGACGACAGTTTGGGCTAGCATTTAACATGGCAATGGTTTTTGGTGTGTATCTACCTTCTCCCACCTCATTTTTATACATTCCTATACAATAAAAACTTATGATATGATATAAGGTATTTCTTATTCCAAACCTATTTAAATTCTTTTTCACCTGCTGACTTTAAGAATTTGGAACAATTTGACCTAAATTTTCCAACTGCTGAATGCAACAAGAGTTCATGACTTTATTCCATATCAGTGAGAAAGGTCCATCTGAAGTTTAAGCTATTGTAGTCCCTGAAATAGTCCCAAGTTGTCCAAGAGCCAGTTTACGAAGTATCCATTTAGAGTAGGAAGAGGCACGGCCAAGAGGTGAAATGCTGAAGGAGTTTATGTGTATTCCTAATTTAAGATATAATTTAAGCTACTGTAATGATTCCTACATTTTTGTTTGAGGAGTAATGTTGATCTATAATGATCTTTTCAAACACTAGATAGCAGATGTGGAGAGTGATAATGCGGTGACATTTTGAGGTAAATGTTAAGGACTAATTTTGATAGTTGTTTCTTAGGGTACACATAAATATACGTATGTGTACATATGTGGATATATGTGTGTGTATGTGTTTGTATGTGTGTTTATGTCCAAAACAGCAATATTTTTTAATAAATGAGGATATTTAGTAAGGTAGTTGCTTAATTAAATTAATCAAATGATTGATTGATTGATTTTAACATCCTAATCTGACAAAATTAAAAGTCAGTAACTTTAAGGTGAAAATTCCTTTAATTAATGATCCATGAAATCTCAGGTTTTAAAAATTCCAGTGTTAGAGTGACACTTCCCAACAATGAAAAGTAGAAATTTGTGCCTTCCCTGTGGTCCCTCACATTTGCCACCCTTCAGGTGCATGCTATTTCGACATTTTTTCAATAGAACTTTTCTCCAGCCTTTCGTTTTAAGTCTGATGGATGTCAAAGGAGATAATTTTAATCAACCATATTGTAGTATGAATTTGTCACTGTTTTTCCTTCCTCAGTTTCCTTCAAGTTGATAATTAAAAGTGAAAAATACTTTTTTTATTCATTGAAAGACTTTTAGACCTAAACTACTTTGTTGGTTGTAAGCAAAACATTAGTGCTTATCACGATCTCAAACTCCTGGTGTCATATCTGTATAGGATGGTGATTTCTCCCCAGAGGAATCTGGGGAGGAAAAAATGTGGCACAGACTAGTTTTCCTTCTAATATTTAATCCCTTGATTCATTGTAGACTATTCTTTCCTCTAATATTCAATTTCTTTATTCATCAAAATAATTTGCACTTGGCTCTACAGCTGCATCAGACATTAATCAAGGGTTTCACGTAATTAAAGGGAATAATTACACAGGAAGATAATTCCTTTTTAATGTGTTTCATATGAAAGTGCCTATACCACTAGTCTTGCTTCTTTGCCTTCAGATCTGCTTATCTCTAAAATAATTTTCTACTCTTTTAATGTCCCCTAACTATTGGGACACTTTTCATCTTACCCACATGGATATGAATCTCTGTAAGATCCTTTCTTAGTCAGCTCAGACTGTTATAACCAATTATCATAGACTTGGTGGCTTAAACAACAAACATTTATTTCTCACAGTTCTGGAGTTGAGAAGTCTGAGGTATAGATTCCAGCACACTCAAGTTTTGCTGAGGGCCCCCTTCCTGATTTACAGGTAGCAAATCCATCTGGTGGAGAACAGAGAGTGATCAAGCTCCCTGTCTCTTCTTATAGGGGAACTAATCGCATCATGAAGCCTCTACGCTCATGATCTGATTACCTGCCAAAGACCCCATCTCCAAATACCACCATATTGGAGGTCAGAAATACAACATGTACCTTTTGTGGCAATACATTCAGTCCATAGCAGATCCCTACTCTAATTAGTGTCACATTTCACTCAACTTGGGTTGTTCAGTCCGCAATAACAGTTGATTGCAGCCTATACAAGCTGAAACCTTGAATATCAAATATTCTCATGTCTTGGTGATTTTCAGAATTTCTTGTAGTTGCTCCTGGTATTTAGCAAGTAAGTACTGGTTGAAAACTTTGAATGAAAAAGCATACACACCGCCGGACGCGGTGGCTCAAGCCTGTAATCCCAGCACTTTGGGAGGCCGAGACGGGCGGATCACGAGGTCAGGAGATCAAGACCATCCTGGCTAACCCGGTGAAACCCCGTCTCTACTAAAAAATAGAAAAAACTAGCTGGGCGAGGTGGCGGGCGCCTGTAGTCCCAGCTACTCTACTCGGAAGGCTGAGGCAGGAGAATGGCGTAAACCCGGCAGGCGGAGCTTGCAGTGAGCTGAGATCCGGCCACTGCACTCCAGCCTGGGCCACAGAGCGAGACTCCGTCTCAAAAAAAAAAAAAAAAGAAAAAAAAAAAAAGAAAAAGCACACACACACACGCGTGCACACACACACAAATAAATACATATATCTTCTCAAGGATTAGAGGATATTAAGAACAGCATAAGCTAAATCTAGAGCCAACAGAAGGATGAACATCTTCCTAGCTATATTTGATTTTTACAGTTTCCTTTATGATGACACATCAAATGGTTTGTGGCTACTACAGAGCCCATTTAGGTTTTGGAATGACTGCATCTTCACTATGAGAAAGTAATGTTGATCTTTATCCAGAACCAAGAGAAATTCTTAGAAAATTATTATACTCTTATTATAATCTGGTATCAGAAGATAGGTAATGTGATCATTTAGGATTCTTGGCTACAAGCAATCTTCAAGTTTGAGGAAGAGGATGCCATTTTTTATTAACCTTGGAAATTAAATTTCTCTATAGAGTGCCATCTTGACAGTACATAATTGTTTTTCTGCAGATGACTTTATTCATTTCTCAACCTGCCAAAGAAATTTTTTAAAAAAGTTTTAACTCAGGGTGTTTGAGGTACAGGGAAATATAATAATTCCAATTAACTCTTTACTACCCATTGATGTGCATTGCATTCCTGGGAACATGTAAACTCTCTTTGGGAATGATTCTGAAGCACACACCTTGCCAATAGCCGGGAAATATGGAGGGTAGAGGGAAACGAAGAGAGATTACCTTTGTGGCCTTTTCTGTAGAGGACCACATGCTGCCACCCTTTTACCTGACTTTACCAAAGCCTGCTACTTGACATTTTGCTCAAGGGTTTATCTACAGAACATAAAATGAAGCAGATAAAAATAACATATAAAATATTATGTTAAAAAAATTTTTAAACTTGTGGCATTTTATGGAACATGGGCTGTCCATATATGAATTTCCTTATAAATGGAAATCTGAATAACAGTTAACTGAGCTTATACAAGCCCAAACCTTGAACATCAAGTATTCTTCAGCCTGGGTTTGTGGGACTCATTTGTGGGAAATTGTGATGTGAGGTATAAGTAAATATTTTTAAATTAACAATGGAATGGGAAAAAAATCATAATAAAGTAGTTGTAGTTTGCTACATGTCAGATCATTTTCTTTAAAATATTCTACAAGCATCTAGGTGAAGTTTTCTTCTGCCCAATTCAATTTGATTATTCTTTCCTTTCAAATGGGGTGATGTCAGAAAACCATAAAGCAGTGTTGATTCTAGGTAGACCCCTTGGTTTAATATTAATAAATTAAAACTATGTAACTTTGGTTATTGTTTCTATGCTAAATGGGAGAGAATAGATTCTGTAGAAACATGTGGCATTATCCACATATCACACAGAGGCATACACACATTGTTCTTTAAGTCTTTCTTCTGGCAGACAAAATATGTGTACAAGATGTGGGAAATGTGTTTGTCAGTATCTGTGCCTACTCTAACAGGAAGAAAGTCAAATTTTGTTTATCCGTCTTGTCTGTATGTAACACCAATGCAGCTGCAGTCTTGGATTTGTTTATTTTGAAGCTTGGGAGGAACAGAGTGTCTAGACTAAAGAATGGTTTGTTGGGTTCCTGCTATTGTCAGTCATGAGCATGTTCTTCTTGCCATGGTGCTGTTATTAGGTGTGTACTCCGGATTATAATGAGGCTATTAAAGTCACAGATACTCAGTGAGAAAAATAGACATTCTGTTCAGCAAAGGAGCAAAGGACAAGAACACTTATAGCTTTAAATATTTGAGAGTGAGGATCAAATTTGTTTCTTTCCCTTCTTGTTCTGGCTCTTATACAAATGTGTAGATAAGTCCAAGAAAAATACAAAACATCCAAATATTATGAACATAAGTCATGCTGGTCTCAAAATCCCTACAAGATACATCATCATAACAGTTGGCTCATATGTTCTTGAAAAGAAAAAGAAAATGTTGAACAGCTTTGCATATTCTATCAAAAAGATTACTCAACAATGTTGACTGTTATTATTTGTAAGAAGTAATTTGGCCATTTTGTTATTGTAGAGTTGGGAAGTTCCCTGCAGCTTACTTTCCAGCTCTTGGATGGATCGTTTCTTTTCTTTTTTTCCCATAGATTTAGAATCATGTATGTTATTCAGATAGCATTTTTAAGAATAATATTATAAACACAAAACTACTTTAAAAATTCTGGCAACAGTTCTCCTCAAAAAACAACTTTATTCCATGTGACATTTATCATAGCAAATTCTGAAAATGGTCTCTTTTTTTCTTTTCTTTTTTTTTTTTTTTTGAGACGGAGTCTCACTCTGTCACCCAGGCTGGAGTGCACTCTGTCACCCAGGCTGGAGTGCAGTGGTGCGATCTCGGCTCACTGCAAGATCTGCATCCCGGGTTCACACCATTCTCCTGCCTCAGCCTCCCAAGAAGCTGGGACTACAGGCACCCGCCACCACACCTGGCTAAATTTTGTATTTTTTGTATTTTTAGTAGAGACGGGGTTTAACTGTGTTAGCCAGGATGGTCTCGATCTCCCATCCTCGTGATCCACCTGCCTCAGCCTCCCAAAGTGCTGGGATTACAGGCGTGAGCCATTGCACCCGGTCTTCTCTTTTAATATTTTATCTGTTTGTAAGTTTCTCCATGTGATAGTGAATATGGGCAATATAACCTCTTCCACTGTTCATGTTGCATCTATGAATCAGTTTTCTTAAATATTAGAAAGATATTTCCCTAAGCAATCTGTAAGAAAATTTAGCTAATGCTACTTAAATGTATAGTAAGAAACTCATGTCTAAGAATCTCTTTGGAATAGTAGTGTGCCCAGGAATCAACACATAATAGAATGCTAAATATGGAATTCCTTTTTATGTTAATATGACTGAAAAGATATGAATGGCTTAAAAAGGGGGTGGGTGGTTAGAGTGTTTCTCCAAAGGAAGCTGTTTGTGCTAGAAATGTTGAAACAGACTGCTATAAAGTTTCTATATCTAGAAATCTTTTTACCACCACCTCCAAACACTCATTGAATTTATCCACTTCCCTTCATCTAGCTCTGCCTTTTCTATAGTTCCAACTACTGTGATCACTTCCATGTAATACTGGCAAGTGGGGTGGGGGAGGTCACCTAATGCCAGTGGAACCTCAACACCAGCTTGCTTCCAGGCTTTTGACATCATTGTGGGAAAGAGTTTAAGATTCAGTCAGAAAATAGTGAAAGTACAGTGATTTATCGCAAAGCAAAAAGTACACACTAAAGAAATGGGAATGCAGTCATACTCAAGAGAGAGTCATGAGCAAGGGAGTTTGGGACTGCTACCATTATGGGTTTCTTTAACCAAGGGGTGGAATATTTATGAACATTCCTGGAAAAAGGAAGACATTCCTCAGAATTGAAGTGTCACCCATTTTTACACCAAATATGTGTATTCTGGGAAGTGTCGTGACATCGGTAGGTGTGTTATTTAGTATGTAAATGAGCATCTAATTAGGTCCTAGGAGCTCTCTATAGATAATGGTTTAAACCATTATTTCTTCTTATTCTTAAAAACACCACTTAATTTCCTTAAAATCTCCTAAAGTCACTTAGACTGCCACTTAACAATGCAAAGAACATTTTTTTCTTCCTCTTCATCAGTCCTCATGAATTCTTAGAACAAATACTCGTTATAATCTTTGATTGCATAATTTAAGATCTAGGCAAAAAAAAAAATGTATTTTTTCCATCTTATATCATTCTCCTACCTTGTTATGTGACTATTTTTAGATTAGTGTGGCTGCTTATTTAAAACTGAATAGTGGTAGACAACCTTATATACACAACCACTGACTCTTGGAGGTTCAGTCACCTGAACTGCATTTGTATACTGATTTGCTGAGCAGGGTTTCTTTAGGCTTTGCTTTTAATGGGTTTATATAATGACATTAATTTGCATTTTCTAAAATCAGGTCTTTCTATATATAAATACAAGTTTTATAAATTTTAGAGTTTAAGAAATTATCTTTAAATAATTCGAATCATTTGATTATCTTCAGCTATGTATGTTTTTATATGTGTAAACCAAAGAGTATCTGAGACAAGTTTCAATTTAGAAAGTTTATCTTGGCAAGGTTAAGGAGGTGCTTGTGACATAGCCTCAGGAGGTCCTGATGACATGTGCCCAAGGTGGTAGGGGTACAGCTTGCATGTATACATTTTAGGAGACAGAATATATCAATCAATGCATAGAAGATTTACATTGGTTTGATCTGGAAAGGTGGGACAACTCAAAGCTGGGGGTGCTTCCAGGTCATAGGTAGATTTAAACATATTCTGATTGGTAAGTGGCTGAAAGAGCTATTACCAGTAGAAAGGAATGTCTGGTTTATGATAAGGGGTTGTGGAGACCTAAGTTTTATCATGCAGATGAAGCCTTTAAGCAGCAGACTTTAGCCAATGCAAATGTTTCTTATCAGATTTAAGCTTTGTGCCGATATTAACTCTGGAGGGGTGTAATGAGGCAAGTCCAAATCCTACTTTCTGTCATGGCCTACACCACACTTTCAAGTTACATTTTAGAGTGCCCTGGCTGAGGAGAAAGTCCATTCAGATAGTTGTGGTGAGGGCTTCGAATTTTATTTTTGGTTTATATTTGCATCTAAGATAAATATGCAATATGCAGGACCTATTTAAAGAATTACTGAAACTAACTTTGCTTTCCTTAAGACTCACATTTTACCATATGATCTTTTTTAAAAAATCTAAATGTCTTACATAAAGCTTTTGGAGATAATTTATGCTTTTTTTCTATATCTTTGACAATTACCTCCTGGGTGATCTCATTATTCTTGCCTTGTTCATGCCCTATGTCAACCTGTATGTGAAGCATTTGTTATTCTCTCTAGTAGGATATAGTATCTTCCTCTGGATTACCTTAGCATTTTGTGCCACCTTTCTTTCAACTTACTTTTTTTAACCTTAAATTGTTCAGATGTGAGGGTAAGTGCATATATGTGCAAATAATCGACATTATCTTAAGACATTTGTATTTTTTCTATTTATGTGTCTTGATAACTCTATTATATCATAAATAACATGCAAAATCCTTCTGCTAATTTAATTTTTATCTGGTAAATGCCAAATACTTGCTTTCAATAAAAATTTGTTAGCACTCCTCTGAATATACATAAAATCTATTTTCTGTAAAGTTTCTCAGTGCGTGAAAATTATATAAATCACCATTTCAGTATGACCACACCGGCTAAATCAGTTTCTTCCTACCTTTCTCCTCCTTTTCTGTCATATTACTTTACTTTGGATTCTTTGAAGCAGGTATCCGTATCTACTTTTTGAAAGTTAATATAGACTAAATATATGTAAATGAAGTAAATAATTAAACACTTTATACTTTTAAATGCAGTGTGTGTTGCATTTTTATAATTGAGAATGCCAAGAAGATCAGTCAATTTAAGGAGGATACAAGAAAGTCAGCATGGGACCTGCCCACTGTTGGATTTAGGGAGGCCACTGTGGGTCTAGAATATGATATCCAAAGGGTTGCAATCTAATAATAAAAAAACTCTGACATTAGGAGTCTAACTAATAATAGCAAGGTGTTCCAACATCATTATAGAGATGGGGCATCCATTAAAATGCACTATTTAAAAATCCACAGACAGAGCAGTGACAGGTATAAGAGACGTTCCTCGGTTGGTAACAAGAGCCATCAGGACTGTTAGATATGCCTAGAAGCATCATATTAATTGGGAAACCCAGACATTAACTCATTTACCATGAGTTAAATTAGAAATCCTGTTAGCATCCCAAGGCAAAAGCTAAGAATTCAAGTTGGAGGAACCAGTCAAACATTAATATATTAGACTGGATTAGACTGGATTATTAGGTTAATAGTGGAAAAGCAGCAAGAGACTAGGCATAGACATCCACAAATGAGTCTGGAATAGCTAATGGATCACCTGCCTTTGGGAGGCAGAGAAGGGCAGATCACCTGAGGTCACGAGTTCGAGACCAGCTTGACCAACACGGAGAAACTCCGTCTCTACTAAAAATACAAAATTAGCTGGCAGTGTTGGCACATGCCTGTAATCCCAGCTACTCAGGAGGCTGAGGCAGGAGAATCGCTTAAACCTGGGAGGCGGAGGTTGTGGTGAGCTGAGATAGTGCCATTGCACTCCAGCCTGGGTAAAAAGAGCAAAACTCCATCTCAAAAAAAAAAAAAAATAATAATAATAATAATTGCTTCTTGGCCTACAAAATAAATTGGAAGGCTATTGGTGAAGGGAGGAAAGGCTACAGATTTGGAAAACTGGCAGAAGCTAACATAATTATAAACATATTTACTAAAATATCTATCATAATAAGAATATTAAACATTGTTACAATCATGAAATAATACATTTATATTTTGTAATCTCTACTGAGCCAATTAGCATATTAGCTACATAATCTCAAAACACTTATATCCTTGTTAACTTTTCCTATATCTGAGCAGCACTTGGGCTATTATATATTACTTTACTTTAAATTGAACACCTATACAAATATAAATAGTTTTAATGTTTAGAAGATTATATTACTACACTAAGTGAAAAATATGTAAGAGATATGATCAATTAAAACTAGCTGTGGAAATAAATGTAATAAAGAACAATAGTGTTATTAAATTTTAGCTTGATTTACATCATTATCAGTGTCCTCACCTCTCCGGCTTGTTTCTGTCCTGTTAAAGGAAGAGATTAGCATGTGCTTAAATGGATACTGAGTTTCCCCTTTATGTAATCAAAATGATTACAGGAGAATAATTTCAAAGTTCTGTTTTAAAATTTAAAAATTTTTTAAATTTAAAAATAATTTTAAAGTTATTTAAATTCAATGACTTTGTAACCCCTAAGCTCCTGTAGTTAACAGAATCTCACTTTTGACAAGATATTCATGGAGTGAAGTTGCCCTGGTGTATGCAAATCTTAATCGTCCTGGGTTCAAAGAAAAATCAGTAACAGACAAATCCTAACCACAAATTGTCTACTCAGCATTTCTTCAACATTAGCCAGATTCTTTCTTATAATTGATATTTAGGGTTTATTGTCTTTACCTATACCATAAAAATTTATATGATGGCAAGAATATTTAAATGCTTGGGTTGGGTTTTTCAAGTTTAAATCACAATATTATGTTTACAAAAATTTTTCTTCCAAATTAATCTTTTTGTCTCTCTCTCTGTCTTAAGTATACATTATTCTCTTTTCTTAATCATATATAGAAATCTCGATTGCCTACATAACTGCACATTTAGAAACAAAATTTTAAAATTTTAAAAGAGCTTATTTTATGCCAAATACATTATTAAGATACCTGATGTTTTCAAAATATAAATCCAACGCTTATACTTAATTACTTTGCAGACTCTTCCACAAAGTTAGAAGTTTTAAAGGTGAATAATAACACCTTATTTTGAGGACATATTGACTCACTATCATAGAAACATGGGAAAATAGATATACTCTTTTAAAGTATAAGGTATAGAAACACTTTTATTAGTACCTTATTTTCAAATAATTTTAACCTGGAGATGTTTTAAACTCTAGTCAGGAAACTCAGCTTTTGCCATTCATCCCATGAGACATAAATGAATTATTTCCAATTGGAATGAGGCTCGTCTTTTCTAGGGTAGGCACCTGTCTATGGTAACAAGACTAAGCTTACCATTCATTATTCACATGCCACATGGCAGATGGAGGATGACAATGACCTTTAGTCATTTTGTCCAGTGAGAAATTAAAGTTAGCTCATAAATTGCCAATCTGCTAAGCCATCTGGTCTTTCACGGCAGATTTTTAAAAGTCATTCACGTGGTTTAGAAAAATAATTTATTGACCACGTATGTTCTATATATTTAAGACTGTCTTACAATAATAATTTGTAAACATTTCAGGATGTCCAACAGGAGAGTATTCTCAAAATGCTCTATGTGGAATATGTGTATATATCTTGTAGATATATGTGTTTAGAATATTTAAATTTTTTTACATGAGATGTTTTGACATCTCGTATTTTCTCTGCTATGGGAGTGAGGTAGGGGTATAGTATAAATATGCTAAATGAGAAACCACAGAGTGAACAGCTTTTACTTGGAATTATCCATAAATTTCCCTGACATAATTTTGCCACATTGATAAATAGGTTATTTATACTTTTCTAGCACATGTATTTTGGCATTACTGTTGTAGTTTTAAACTAGAATTAGAATAATTTACATCAAATTTAAGAACCAACAACATTGTAATGTGGAAAAAGATTTCTATAAGTCCACATCCTGATCTTGATTTCCAGCAGGTAATTTTTAATTTGTTTGCATTTTAAATATGAGAGGCTCTGAGAAGAGTGCCTCTCCTAGGCATCAGTAGTGATGGTGAAAGTGACGGCATATTTTAAAGTTGTGAACACCCAAAATTGGTGTTCATTCTTTTGGAACTTAGGAATTATTTCAGTTAACTATTTTATAAAGAATGATGGAAAATGACCCTTTTTTCTGACAGTAAATATGCATTAAGGCTTGTATAATATGACACCCTTAGAGATTATTTCTAATACTAATATATCAAACAATTGTTTTCAGAAAGCAAAAGTGTAAATAATGATCATACCAAGGGATAGCCAACGCTTTATTCAAACCAACTGCTGCCTTGGCAAGCAGTCAATATGACTTACT
This sequence comes from Colobus angolensis palliatus, assembly GCF_000951035.1. Taxonomy (NCBI): domain Eukaryota; kingdom Metazoa; phylum Chordata; class Mammalia; order Primates; family Cercopithecidae; genus Colobus; species Colobus angolensis. The sequence goes on along the minus strand of NW_012114544.1, from coordinate 361,845 downwards.
TGCTTTTTTCAAAAATAGTATTATTATCATTACCACTGTTATTTTATAAAATAGAGATCATAGGCAGGTACAAGCTACATTTTTTAAATAACATCTTTATTTTCCTCTTTCTCCCTTTTTTTGTTTAAGCCTATGACTTAAAAAATAATTTTTTTTTTTTACAGCCAAATCCATGGCTGCTAAATTGGTAATCGTCTCTGACTTTCAGAAGATTGCCAGATGAAGGAAGTGTAAAACATGGTACTTGACTTCTCTATTTCCTGGCATTCCATCTGGGGACCACTATTCACTATGATTATTGCAGTGTGAGAAGAATCTCTCCATCTGTCCCCAGGCTGCAGTGTAGATGCTATATGTGCAATTGCCAAAGAGGGGAAACAATGGGAAACACTATATAAGCAGACAAAATCAGATATAGAATATAGGGTTAAGTAAAACCATCAAATGGTATTTGACAACATATGTGAAAGTTTGGAAGTGCTTTAATTTCAGACTCTTTTCTAAAAGTAACTTTCCTCCTTATCCTGTATAAGGCAATAGAGTATCTTAAATGTCAGTCAGGTGACTGCTTCATCTTAAATACGTGCCCCACATATGCACATAAGTACTTTTAAGTATTATTTGTTTATTATTTTACTTTAGGTTGATTTGTTTGAGACCTGAAATTTTTATTGTACATTTTATTCATAAGTGAAAGACTGGCCTGTAATCCCAGTACTTTGGGAGGCTGAGGAGGGCATCAGGAGTTCAAGACCAGCCTCGCCAACATGGTGAAACCTTGTCTCTACAAAAATACAAAAATTAGCTGGGCATGATGGTGAATGCCTGTAATCCCAGCTACTTGGGAGGCTGAGGCAGGAGAAACACTTGGACTTGGAAGGCAGATGTTGCAGTAAGCCAAGATGGCGCCATTGTACTCCAGCCTGGGCGACAGAGTGAGACTCCATCTCAAAAAAAAAAAAAAAAAAAAAGGTGAAAGATTAATATCAATAACTATTATATAATTAAAAATAAATATAATGAGAAGAAAATGAATAAAGG
>NW_012114544.1:358294-360754 GCF_000951035.1 Colobus angolensis palliatus | reverse complement strand
AGACTCCGTCTCAAAAAAAAAAAAAAAAAAAGAAGTACTTTCTTTAAAGTAGGTTTTATGTGCTTCTATTTTTAAAGGCTGATAACAGCAAACAACACAGTCTTTTGATTTTAGTTTGAAAGCAAATCTAAATTGTCTGCAAAGACTCTGAAGATTCATTGTATGAGATTAATAAAGCCTGTAGTCCCAGCTACTCGGGAGGCTGAGGCAGGAGAATGGCATAAACCCAAGAGGCAGAATTTGCAGTGAGCAGAGATGGTGCCACTGCACTCCAGCCTGGTTGACAGAGCAAGACTCTGTCTCAAAAAAAAAAAAAAAAAAAAGGTGAAAGATTAATATCAATAACTATTATATAATTAAAAATAAATATAATGAGAAGAAAATGAATAAAGGTTTACATAGATATTGTTGCCTATGAAAGACTCTGATCTGAGCCCTTCTTTATTAACTAAAAAGTGGAATTGTCAAGTACCAGAGAGGCAGTCAGTATAGGGTATTCCCAAACTGCAGCTCACTCCTTGACTAATACAGAAAAGTAAACAGAAGTAGAAAGCAAATCACTTTCAAATTCTCTGGATCAATGTCATTAGAGTCTGTGGGTATGCATTGAATATTACTTCTCCATTTCACGTTTTGGTAACCTGAAATAAGTGTTAGACTTTAGACTCAGAGGCATCTGAATTTAAAACCCAGTTTTGCAATTTTCTAATTTGTGTTTTTGGGTAACTCACAACTGCCTGAGTTTCTCTTTCTTATCTGTAAAAACATTGCTTATTTTGGGATATAGCAATGAGGACTGAACAAGGATGCATGTAAAATGTTGTTCTGAAGCTATAATGTACAATTTCTGCAACAATTTGTAGATTGTTGAGGATAGAACATGAAATGAAAATATTAGTCAAAGCATACTAATCTAGTACATGGCCAAGAAAGTCTCCCAGTATTCTTTATTTTCAAAAAGATGAGGTCCACTCTGACGTGTTTTTCATTCTTTGACATCATTTGTCTTTTTCTCACTTAAATTAATTTTAGATTTAATTAAAATATTTCATAAATTGACACAGTTTTAATGAACGCTTATTCAAAACTGAATGATAATTTTCCAGGGAAGTTATATTTTCCAAAGATAATCTCAGTGATATCTACCAGCCTATGGGCTGCACGGTAGGCTTTTGTGGCGATTTCCACCAACAATGTACAGTGGGAGTAACAGTAGGTGACTTCTGAGAGCCAATTGAAAAAGCCATGTATCTGCCAATTTCTTCACCAGAACACTTCTCCTGGAGCTCTGCACCTCCACAGGAGTCTGACTGCCCTGTGGTGGCTTCAACATAAAGAATGTCCAAATTAGCGCCTACAGAGAGACCCATGGAGAAACTCTGAGAGGAGGTGCCAGGGAAAGCCCAGGCTGCTTCATCTCCTGCTCCACTATCCCAGCTCCAGCCCTCACCTGACATCTACGTGAGAGACCCTGAGCCAGAGAGCCCAGTCAAGCCCTTCTGACAGAAACCAGGAATGATACAAAAGGTTTTCATTGTTTTACACCTCTACATTTCAGAGTCATTTTTTCTATTACAATAACAACCAGATCAAATTTCAACATGATGCAATCCTTGATATTTGTGTACATAGCCATACATATATTACTAATGTGCTTTCTCTTTCTCAAATAGCAGAAGGCTATTGTTCTGTCTGGAAAACATCATGTTCCCAAATGTTACCTTCTGGTAATCCTACCACCCACTTTATTCTTCTACATTGTTTTGGGCATTGTTATTATTTTTGTGTATTTTTCCAGTAATCAAATACTTTGGACGTATCAGGTAAATTTAAGTAGAAGGCTATGAAGAAAATGCACTATCATCTTGAAGAAAACTTTCCCCAATCTCTAATTTAAAAATATTTGGATTATTATCTGATTTATTCTCAATTTCCCTTTTCTATTACAGAAGCCCAGAGCCGTGGGAAAAAAAGAAAGCCTTCCAACAATAAATCACATATTAAAAAAAATATTTTAGAGAAAAAGGATTAATTGAAAAAATAATTTTGATTATACATAATAATTGAGAATTTACCTTTATAATACAGAATGATGAATATTAAAAGAAATAAAAAGAATGACAGGGAATATTTTATTCTGTCATCATCTTAAGAAAAAAGGGCTTAGATTATTTTAAGAAAAGTATCCAGAGCTATAATAAAAATTTGACATTTCATGAGGTCTAGTTTGTCTCTAGTTAGCCCCTCTTTTTCTCTTAACCACTACTCAGGGTCCTCTTGTTTTTCATAATAACTAGAAACATTACAACCTAGTCACCTGAGCCTCTTTCTCCGAAATTTTTCATCTAAAATACCAATTTAAGAAGTACTTTCTGGCCGGGCGCGGTGGCTCAAGCCTGTAATCCCAGCACTTTGGGAGGCCGAGACGGGTGGATCACGAGGTCAGGAGTTCGAGACCAT
>NW_012114544.1:349633-357874 GCF_000951035.1 Colobus angolensis palliatus | reverse complement strand
AAATCAAATATGAATTTATTTTTGATACACTTTTGTCAAAAAACAATGCATTTTACTTTCATTGTTTTTGTTTGTTGTTTTTAGTTCTACAAATTATGTTTATACTAGGTTATCAACCATATTGAGTTTAGCATCCAGCTCTTTTACTGAACTTGAAATTTGTATTTTGCTTCACCATTCAGCTACATGTGCGTCTCACTCCTGGCCCTGTATAACTTTGGGAGCCTTACCCTTTAATAAACACCTTTAGAATGGGTACCTTCCTTTTTATGTTAAAAACTTCCCTTTATGTGCAAGTTATTAGCTTGTATATTTTTATCAAACATACACACAGAAATACACACATTAGAGAGAGAGAGATGTTATTTTTCCTGTTTCTAATCAGTAATAAATATCTCCATTCATCAGGACTGAGATACAAATATTTTAAAATATTATTTTTTAGATGATTGCAATAATATTCTATCTGAAGCAAAGATTAAAATGACAGATCAATACACACTAAAAGAAATAGATAATCCTATCACATGAAGGGTAATAAAAAAAATTCTTTTTGTAGTAGGGTGAGATATGTTAAACGCAATGGCTTTTCTGCCCTGGAGGACTGAGCACGACACACACAATCACCCCCTTAACGATGCTGATTTTTGTCATTTTTATCTTTCACTATGATTTGCTTATTTTTGACTCAGAAAAGATAAACAATTTCCAGTTCTAACAGAAAGGTGATTAAAATACGTTACATGTTTCCTTTTGTTTGCTCCCCCTTGAAACGCCATAGCATATATTGATTGGTGGTTCAGGAAAGTATATCTAAGTATCTTCCATAAAAGTTATCAGAATAAAATTGTTATATGCATGTCTGAACCACACTATAAGTATCCACTTAAAAAAATTTCCTCACCAAGTTTACTGTGAGGACTCTTATGGCTACTTCCACTATTTGTTTTTATTTTTCACCCCTCTAGTTCCCCTCAAATTCTCAGAAAAGTCTATTTATAAGAGCCCAGTATTTTTATATTGTCATGAAGCTTTTAAATAATGAGTACTTATACATTTTCCCATATTAGTCCTTCTGAGTTAAAGGTTTTGAATGTTCAGATAAACTGTGCTTCATGGTGTGGAAATGTTGTCTAAAGTTCTAGAAGTTTCATTGTTTAAGTGTCAACAGTGACATATAAAAATAACCTTTTGTTGAAAACAGGTTTAGAATATTCATTATAGCTCTTAACAATGCCAACAAAAATACAGAATTTTATTTGCTGAGCACAGCAAATAAATGCTAATAAAATCCTCTGCTTAGAACACAGGGATTAGTTTCACTAGAAAAGATTTTAAAATAGTTTGCCTTTTACATTATTCCATGATAGGATAGGGTATTGCCTGCTCTCAGAATTCAAATAAAACACATAATTTCAAGTTAACTTAAATTTGAGTCACATAAACATTTAATTAAGAATGAATGAAATATTGTACTTGGGCAAAATATATATAGAAAGCATCTGTTGGGCAATTTCTGAAAGACGAGCTGTATTACATTCTGTTACAAGCCTTTTAAAAGAAATGTATAACATAATTTAAAGTGGCAGACATTTTTCCTTATAAACACTGCCAACCAGTTTTATAGATAGCGTTATTCTAGAATGCTACCTATATCTTGCCAAAGTACATACTAAATAATCTTTTTTTTCCCCTAGACTGACTCTGTACTCTTTGTAGAATTTGACTTTTGTTAGGAAGTTGAAGTACCTGAGACTTGATGTTGCCTGCTCCGAGGAAACCAGCTCGAATCAATTTAACTTCATGCAGCAATCAGCTGTTTCTTGTATTTTCTGATTCACTTTTGGTCATCTACTCTAAAGTGTTTTCACTGTTACATAGTACTTTTAAAAAAGATAAAACTGCAGCTATAGATAAATGAAGAACTTCTTTTTAGTAAATTTATTACTGAAATTTATAAAGAATATCTTTTTAAAAGTCCCTAACAATTTAATTTTTTTAATCTTTTTTTTTTTTTAACTTACTAGTTTATACTGGCATCTTTCTTATTCTTTTCTATGTGAAATTTGGAGACAACATTTTAGAGATCAGTTTATTTGTTTTTATAATCACCTTTATTAAGGTAACATTAACGTAAAATAAAATTTACCATTTTTAAGTATATGATTCAAATAATTTTTTAAAATATATTCAGTTATGTAACCACTATCACAATCATGATAGGGAGTATTCCATTACTCCAAAAAAGTTCTGTGTATATTCTTGTGGTCAATCTACTCCCCTAACTCCGACCCATGAGAACCATTAACTTCGTTCCTGGCCGATAGTTTTGCCTTTTCCAGAATGTCATATACATGGCATCCTACAGTATGTAACTTTTTGTGTCTGGCTTCTTTTACTTAGCACAATGCTTTGAGCTTCATCAAGATTGTTGCATGTATTCACAGTTCACTGCTTTTAATTGTGGAGTAGCATCTGACTGTGTTGATATACCACAATTTGTTTATTCATTCACTAGTTGATTGCTTCTAGTGTTTTGAGAAATTAAATAATGTTGCTTTGAATACTGAAATAGAAGTTTTATTGTGAACATATGTTTTCTTACTAAGTTGTATAAAAACTTAGGAGCAAGATTGCTGGGTTCTATTATAAGTGTATGTTTCTATTTCTAAGAAATGGCCAAACTGCCTTCCAAAATGTCTGTACTCCATGTAGTACTCCAACCAGCAGTCAATGACAGAGTGTTCAAATTGTTCACACATTTACTCATAAGTGGTATCATGAGTTTTTGTAATTTAGATCATTCTATTGGGGTGCATAGTGGTATCTCTTTGACAACTTTTAAAAACAGTTTTATTTAGTTATAATTGACAAATAATATACTTCACATATTAAACTATACAGTTTGATAAGCTTTGACACATGTATACCTATGTTACTCCCATGAACTTATTACTAAAAGTGTAAAAATATTTGTTACCCCAAATAATTTTCCCATGTTCCTTGGTATTTCTTTCTCCACTTAACGCAGCTCTACCTTATGAATTCATTTTTGTGGGCATAATTATTTTGAAATTTACTCATGTTTTCACATGTATCAATAGTCCTATTACCCAGCAGCATTTCATTGTAAACTGTAACACAATTTGTGTATTAATTAACCTGGTGATAGACATTTGGGTTACTTCCACTTGCAGACAATTGCCAATGCATTTACTATAAATTTCCATCTACAAACCTCTTTATAGGCACACACATTCTTTTCTCTTGAGTAAATACCTGGATGTTAAATAACTGAATCACATGACATGTGCATATTTAACATTTTAACAAACCGTCAAACTGTTTCTTAAAGTAGTAGTGACATTTATAGTTCCATCATCAGTGCATGTGTGTGCCAGTTGGCCCATGTCTTTGTTCTGCTAAGTAATAGGTCTATTTTTACTGTTTTTTAAATAATGTTTTCTCTTCATCATAGAATTTTAGTAGGTTGACTATGTTGTAAATATTCAATATATTTTTTTTCTAATTAGAGTTCCTTGATATAGTTGGATCTATGGGATAATAATTTTCATTAAGTTTAAAGAGGATTTTGTCATTAATTTTTGAGTTAAATGTCCTGCTTCTCTCTTTTCCTCTTTAGACATTTCAACTAAACAAGTGTTGGAATGCTTGATATTGTTCTCAGAATTTCTTTTTCATTTTTGCAGTCTTTTGTTTGTGTTTCTTTTTGGACATTTTATTGTTCTCTCTTTTATATTCCTGATTTATGTTCTGTAGTTTCTAATATGGTATTACTTCCATTCAGAGTATCTTTTACTTCAGAAATTATGTTTTCATTTGGAAATACTAATTAGCTCTTTTTTATATTTTTTTATTTTCTCATCATATTTAAAATTTCCTCTACCTCCATCAATATATGTAGTGTATGCATAGTAACTGCTTTAACTCCTCTTTCTGCCAATTTCATCGTCTATGTTAATTTTATTTTTCTATAGGCCATTTTTCCTCCTTCCCTTATGTCTGGTAATTTGCAGTAAATACCAGACATTGTGAATCACATTGTTGATTACTGAATTTTGTTATATCACTTTAAATGTTTTTGTTGATTTAAGATGCACTTAAACTACTTGAAATCATTTCTTTTTGTTGTTGTTGTTGTTGTTTTTGTTTTTTTTGAGGTAGAGTTTGGCTTTTGTTTGTCCAGGCTGGAGTGCAATGGCACAATCTTGGCTCACAGCAACCTCCGCCTCCTGGGTTCAAGGGATTCTCCTGCCTCAGCCTCAGGCATGCACCCTGACACCCAGCTAATTTTGTATTCTTAGGAGAGGCAGGGTTTCTCCATGTTGATCAGGCTAGTCTTGAATTCCCGACCTCGGGTAAGCCGCCTGCCTCAGTCTCCCAAAGTGCTGGGATTAGAGGAGTGAGCCACTGCACCCGGCCATTTTATTTGTTTTAAGACTTACCTTACAACTTATTTAGGGCAGGTTCCAACTAGTTATTATTGTAGAACTAATGTGGCTCCACCACTAAATAGTGCCTTTTATATGACTCTAACCCAGGCATGCATTAAAATGCCATTCAACTTAGGTTTGTGGGAACATAAACGATTCTTATCCACAAGGGAGTTCCAGGAATTGTTTCACCTATTATTTTCTGATAGAAATTATAAACTTTATTATTTTATAAAAAGTAATGATGTTTTGGAAACACTAAACAATGTTATTTTATTATTAATTACATTTTACTATAAATTAACTATAATCAACTTATATTGTGTAGACATGGGGACATTTGTACAGTATAACTTTAAATTTACATTATACAATATTATTCACAGTAAATCATATAGTATAGTTCTTTGTCTATAAATGTGTCAGTGCACGTGTCTACTTGTATGAGAGAGAGTTTAGCTCTATGTGTAGAGGATTAGAGAGGAACATGTTAAACAAAAGTAAAGAATGTGACCACCTCTTTTCTTTGGTAAAGAGGAAGAGAATTTAGAGGAAAGAAAGTTTCTTAATGTGTATACTTGTGTTTTTTCATGATTTAATTCAAGAATGGCATCATTTGTTACTTGAACAATTAAAAATTATACTTGATATGTGATTGCATACTATATGAATTTACCTTTACATCTCAAAGCAAAATAAAAATAAAATTCAATGAAAACTCAGTTACCTCTGCATGGCTCAATTACTCAAAATGCATACTGGATATCTGCCTGGCCCTAGGACCCACACATAACTACTATAAAACAATAATAAAAACAGCAGCACAGGAAACCTTCCCCCTAAGGAAAGTTTCTTTGTCATTAATAATGTCAGTACACCTATTGAAAACATCTGCGCATGTCTAGGTCAAAGATTTATACTTTATTTTCATTGTCTAATTAAACATTCCAGTGAATTTTAAAATTGAATATGGAAAATTCCATGTTTTTCCACAATTGAGAAAAAACACGAAAAAAGAAGCATGGAATATTTCTTTTTAGGATTAATTTAATTTGTTACAGGTGTCATCATGAGTGAGTATTGATGCTATTCTGTTTTGCATTTGTTAATGATTCTTGTACTTTTTAAAAAATTAATATAAATAAGACATTATATAAGATTGTTTCCTTGAAAATGACAAAGTAAATTTTTAAGATTTAAACTTACATCTCCATAAAATGAACTGAAAATTTTTAGAAATGAAATGTGCCTCTCCTAAATATGCTTTTCAGCGATCCGTGATTCTTTATCATCTTATTTCTACTGTATCACTTATTTTTAGGGAGAAAATGCTGGTTCTTAATAAGGGAAATTTTCGGGAAGAAATAATTTTCAATTAAATTGAAACTTATCTTATTGAAACATCTATAGTTAAAATCCACCATATATTGTGCACAGTCCAATCTCATTAACCGTATTTTCATTTATTAGAATTTCATTTTGCAGTAATTTGATTATTATCCCTTATAGAACCTATTCTAATGTTATGAAATCAGATGAATTTTTCTTCAATTGCAAGAAAGAACGCTAGACTTATTAGAAAATATTTCCTTAAACTGTTAATTAAGTAACTCTCATTAGAAATTGAGATATGTGATACTTTGGGGAATTCATTTGAAGAATATGCACTTTTCTCCAATTCTATTTATTTTATATTCTACACTTATAAGCTAAGCATCCTAAAAATGAATAGTACACTGACATTACATTAACCCAGTGATTTTGAAATTTATCAGAACAAAACTTTCCTTTTCTTTTTAAATAAAATACGTTGTAATAAGCATTCAACTGAAATGAATACAAAACATAATTTTATTCTAATATAAAACTTCAAATCTAAAAACAAACATAACCTATAAAATACCCTAATGCTAATATAAAGATATATAAGAAGAAAGTAATTCTTAATAAATTAATAATTTTTAATATAGAAATGAACAGGAGTGAGACTACCTTGGAATGTATAAGGAAGAAAATCTATTTCCTGAACCAGGAACTAGGGTATGTATTTACAACAGCTATAGAACCAGACTTACGCAAATTTGAAAATGGCAGTCCAAATACTTTCATATTGGTGATGTGACTTTCCCAAAATGAAAAAAAACTGATAAATTTCTAAACCAAACAAAATAAAATCTTCTCTCTTTATTAGTAATTACCTTTTCTACATAGTAAAATGCAAGAAATGTTTTGCATTTTTTTGAATGTAAACTAGTTTCTAAACTCAAATAGTCATAAATGTCCTTTCTACCAAGATGAATGTCCAGCAGGTTATTTGCAACTCGAATAAGTCTTGAATAACTGTATTGTGCAAGACCGTTACATGTATTATCATATTTGCCATTCCTAGCCTCTTTTTTTAGGCACCAGTAATGCCTCCCTCAATTACTCCCATGGGAAAAAAGTGACTTCGTCACTCCATAAACTTCTAATAATCTTTTTCCTGGGCTAAATGTTGATGTTATCAGTCTTTGTTTTTAAAAACTAGCACATTTTTATTTGTAATACATTATGAGAAAATATTGGTTTGATTTAATGTGATATGAACGTAATGTCTACAGAGATAAAATGTGCATTTCAATGATTAAATTTTCATATGCATTATAGAAAATGAATTGTGCATTGAGAAAATTATAAATCCATGCACTGTGAAAGTTATAAATCAATATATAATCAATATATTTTATCAGAGCCAGCTTGTTGTTTTAGAAACTCCAAGAGCATGAGTAATATGTGTCAGCCCCATATGATGTACATGATAAGAATTTGATACTAAAATATAAGAATTATTAGTTATAAGAATAAAATTTAGTTTCTCCTATAAATCTAGTGAATATGTTTTTTAAATTACAAGTTATATGATAAAAAATCAAATGTACGTGTAACAATAAATAAAATAAAACTGGAGTTGAAAACTGCACATGAAATTCTTATTGTATTAACCTAGCTATAACATCTTGGAAAGTTTTCAAAAAACTTCTTTTAGATTGCAGTCTTTATACTATCCTGGACTTCATCACCTTCTACTGCATTGTAGAATTCTGGCTTTTCTGTGCATAAGCAAAACACAGGCACACATGCCCACACACACAGAGTCAGATTGAAATGTCCCTAATTGGACAAAAACAGGAGACTCCTTAGCTTATTGCTATCATGTTAGTTTAAATAAATTACCTTATTCTTAATTTTATTGTCAATAAGAATAAGTACAAAGTGAATGATGCTTGTTATTAGTATTTGATAGTAGCTCCCTAGTGTATAAAAAGACAATATAAGTGAATAAGAGCATGGGCTCTGGGGCCAGATTGCACGTGTCATATTCAAGTTCCTCAATTTGCCAGCTAGGTGACTTGGCACCCCAGAAAGAAATAAAGAAGCACCTACCTCATATGTTGATACAAAGATTTAAATGAAGTTATGTATTTAGAAAAATATCTGGCAGAAAGTGTGACCTAAGATTACACAGTATTAGTTTATTGTGTATTTAGCTTAGTTTTTGAAATAATAAAAGGCGAAAGAGTGACATGTCTTTTAAAGAAACAATATCTCCCAGTGTATTCCTATAATAATTGACATGCAACATAATGATTATTTTTGATTACTAGTTAAATAAAAATTTAAATATCTCATTCATATATGGCATGAACAACATTGCTGATTATATATTGCCCCTCCTGTCCCTCCCTCCGTCCCTCCCTCCCTCCCTTCCTTGCTCTCTCCTCTCCTCCCCTCTCCTCCCCTCCCTTCC
>NW_012114544.1:278459-349313 GCF_000951035.1 Colobus angolensis palliatus | reverse complement strand
TTCTTTCTTTCTTTCTTTCTTTCTTTCTTTCTTTCTTTCTTTCTTTCTTTCTTTCTTTCTTTCTTTCTCTTTTCCTCTCTTTCCCTTCCTTCCTTCCATCCTTCCTTCCTTCCTTGTCTCTCTCTTTCTCTCTCTCCCTCCCTCCCTCACTTTTCTTTTCTCTTCTCTTTTCTTTTCTTCTTTCTCTTTCTTTCTTTCTTTCTTTCTTTCTTTCTTTCTTTCTTTCTTTCTTTCTTTCTTTCTTTCTTTCTTCTCTTTCTGTTCTTTCTTTCCTTCCTTCCTGTGCCACATTATTATTTAAACATAATAATATAGTCATTCAAACATATTATTTAAACATAATAATATAGTCTATAATTTGGACTATGTGAAATATTATTTGCCATTGAAGATTAGGTTTCATAACATACATATATAATATATTTATATTTTAAAATATATGTCACTGAAAACATTCACTCTATAGCACTCAAATCTATGATATGTTTTTCAAAAACAATTTTAATTTGTATTTAGACTACAAGGTTTATATGTAGATAATTTTTAACTGCTCATCATCCTAAAATTTAAATTTGTCACTGGGTGCAGTGGCTCACACCTGTAATCCCAGCACTTTGGGATGCTGAGGTGGGCAGATCACAAGGTCAGGAGTTTGAGACAAGCCTGGGTAACATAGTGAAACTTCTTCTCTACTAAAAATACAAAAATTAGCCAGGCATCCACCTGTAGTCCCAGCTACTCAGGAGGCTGAGGCAGGAGAATCCCTTGAACCCAGGAGGTGGAGGTTGCAGTGAGCTGAGATTGCACCACTGCACTCCAGCCTGGGTGACAGAGTGAGATTCTGTCTCAAAAAGAAAAAGAAGAATAAAATAAAATTTGTCAAAAGCTTTTGTTAAATAAGTAAAAATTAGTATCATCATTAGTGTTTATAAAAATTATTTTACTAATTGATTCATTCACATGTTTATTATATTTTGATATGTATAAAACATTATATTAGGCCCTAGGAAGGTAATAGTGAGACAAAGAGTTTATATTATCATAGAAGTACATGTAACATATCTAAAATAAGTTAATAATATGACTTTTATGTGGTTTAAGTATTGTGGATAAAATGTAAAAGGAAAGGTTAATGAAGATGTTCAGAAGATATATGGGTATAGATTTAAATTTTAAAAAGGTGAACAGTAAAGTCCTCATTAGAAGCTAGTATTTGAGGAAGTGCTTATAAGAATTAAAGGTAGAACGACGTAACTATTTGAAGGACTATGGACTCCAGGCAAAGGAGAGAGCAGTAAAAATGTTATGAGACAGAAGCCTGCATAATATGTTTGATGAATAGCAAGGCACCCAGTGTGGCTGTAGCGAAGGGAGAAATGCAGAGAGTAGTAGTAAGAGGTGAGGTCAGAGTAAAGGGAAGGGGGTATATTATGCAGTAACTTTAAGACATTGAAAAGACTTCTGCTTTAATTCTGACAAGGGCTTTGTATTTCACTCTTAATGACATGTGAAGAGCAGTTACATGACCATGTAAACATTTCTAGAGAATTAGTCACATGTTGAATTGAGGAAATACTGAAGATGACAAGATTTCAAATAAGGAGACCACATGAATTACTACATCAATGAATAATGGTGACCTTGACCAAGAAAGCTGCAGAAAAGGTAATTTTACATCTGTTAAAACTAATAATGACAATAATAATGATTTAATATATTGTTTCTTGTGGCCGGGCGCGGTGGCTCAAGCCTGTAATCCCAGCACTTTGGGAGGCCGAGACGGGCGGATCACGAGGTCAGGAGATCGAGACCATCCTGGCTAACACAGTGAAACCCCGTCTCTACTAAAAAATACAAAAAACTAGCCGGGTGTGGTGGCGGGTGTCTGTAGTCCCAGCTACTTGGGAGGCTGAGGCAGGAAAATGGCGTAAACCCAGGAGGCGGAGCTTGCAGTGAGCTGAGATCCGGCCACTGCACTCCAGCCTGGGCAACAGAGCGAGACTCCGTCTCAAAAAAAAAAAAAATAATAATAATAATATATTGTTTCTTTCTTTTATTTTGCTGGTAATTAATTTTAATTTTATTTTACTTTAAAGCTTTTGACAAATTTAAATTATATATAAAAAAAGCAAATCAAACAAAAAAACTGCCACTTCTCTATATAATTTGAGATGAATTGCTTTTAAGTAAGGTGCGTCCAGAATAGTTCATACTTGTGTATGTTACTGAGTCTCTACTTTTTCTAATGTAGTACATTTCCAATTTATTATACAAAGCTTATGTTACCCTATTGCAAAGCCTAGAAAAACTTATCACACATACAAAAATTTACAAACGTATTTGATTAAAGTAGATGCAAAAATGTTAACAAAATATTAGCAAATAGAATTAAACAGTATATAAAACTCATGTGCAATATAATCAATGGTGCTTATTTGAGGTATAAAAGGCTGGTTTAACAAATACAAATTGATGAATTAATCCATCATATCGATAGATCAATGAAGAAAAAGCATGTTTATTATTTGAATAATAAATCATCTTTATTTTAATAAATCAATAATTTATATGCCTGCATACATATGCATATATATGAATACATATATACATATGTGTATGTGTGTGTGTGTAGTATTTGATCTATGCAATGATGGAAACTGTGTATCCCATGATCTGCTGTCTGTCTGAGAGAACCTGGATAGCTGGTGATATAATTCAGTCTAAATCCAAAGGCCTGAACATCAAGGGAGACAGTGGTGTGAATTCCTGTTTCAGTTTGAAGCCTCAAGAATCAAGAGAACTGATGTCTGAAGGCAGGAGAAGATGGATGCCCCAGCTCAAATAGAGCAAATGCACCCTTTTTCCTAATTTCGGTTCTATTCAGTCTCTCAAAAGATCAGAGGATGTCCCGCGGCGCTGGTGAGGGAACAATTCTGTACTCAGTTTGTTAATTCCTATGCTAATCTCTTCCAGAAACACCCTCACACACACCCAGAGATAGTGTTTTATCAGCTATCTTGGCACTACTTAGCTCAGTCAAGTTGACACATATAATAAATTATCAACAAGATGGAAGTTCTAGCCAATGCAATATGAAAGAAAGAGAACTAAAAGACATTTCGGTTGGAAAGGAAGAAATAAAACTGTCCCTATTTGCAGAGGATATGATTGTTTAAATAAAAAATTCCATTGTATCTTCAAAGAAAACCTTCTAGAATTAATAAGTAAGTTGAGGAAGGTCACAGGACAGAAGATAAGATTACAAACAAATTTTATTTCTCCGTATTAGCAATGAATACATGGACGTGAAAGTTAAAAACAGAGAAACCATTTACATTTACTCTCCCCCCCGGAAAAGAAAACCTAGGTACAAATCTAATGAAATGTATATAGGCTCTGTATGCCAAAAACTTCATGTTGAGGAAAGAAATAAAATATCAGAATAAATGCAGAGAATTACCATGTATTGGGTTGGAAGATTCAACATTTTAAAGATGCCATTTGTCTTCAAACTGACATACAGATGAAGCATAATTCCTATCAAACTCCCAATAATATTTTTGTAGATATATACAAGAATATCGTAAAATTTATATGAGAAGAGAACCAGAATTGCTAAAATAGTTTCGAAAAAGAAAATAATAGGAGGAACTAGTGTAATGAATTTCAAGACATTATATAGCTACAATAATCCATACTTGCTGGTACTGACAGTGGCATCAATGGAACAGAACTGAGAAACCAGAGATAGAACCACACCAATATGCCTACCTGATTTTTGACAAATTTGTAAAAGTAATTCAATGACGGAAAGATTGCCTGTTAAACAAATAACATCAAGCAATTAGAAATCCTCAGGCAAAACGCTAAAATGAAAACAAACAGACTTATGACTCACATCTTACACAAACATTAACTCAAACTATATCACAGATTCATATGTAAAACATAAAACTGCAACTTTTTCAGGAAAAAAAACACTCATAACAAAATATCTGGGACGTTAGGCTAGGTGAAGTTTTCCTAGAATTTATACCAAAAGCACAATTCATAAAAGGAAAAATTGATACATTATGCTACATAAAAATTAATTTTTAAAATTATGAAAGACTCATTAAAAGTATCAAAAATAAGCTTTAGACTGGAAGAAAATATTTACAAATCATATATCTTTAAAACAACTATTTAGAATATAAGAAGAAATCTCAAAACTCAAATACATTAGGCAAACAATCCAATTATAGAATGGTACAAAGAGATGAAGAGGAATTTCACTGAAGAGAACAGACAGATGAAAAATGAACACATGAAAAGATTTTCAGTATCATTAACTATTAGATAACTGAAAACTAAAACCACAATGAGATATCACTACGTACCTAAAAGAATGGTTAAATTTAAAAGTAGTGACAACTCTAAATTCTGTGGGGAAAGAGAGAAAATATATACTCATACATTGCTGGTGTGAATGTAGAATATTACAATCACTCTAGAAAATCACTTGGCTGTTTATTTAAAAAAATGCAAACATCACATGACCAATTTCTGCATTCCTACACATTTATCCCAAAGAAATAAGAATTACACAAAAATCTGCACATGAATGTTTATAGCAGCTTTATTCATAATACGCCAAACTGTAAACAACCAAGCTGTTTTCAGAAGATGAATGAAAATATCTGCTTAAATAAGAAATAAAACTGAATTTTAATCAAAGCTAGAAAAAAGTTAATGGGTAAAACTATCCAAGATAATTTTTAAGAGAAGAGTATTGGGGGGAAATTGCATCCTCAGGTATTAAAATATATAACTATAAAAGCAAATGATGTTATCATCACAAATATTTAAGGATATTGCAGTAAAACAAAAAAAAAATGTTTGGAAAATAAATGCTGTTTTGTGTAATATTTGTGTGCATTGTATTACGTATTATATGACATACACGGTCATATAATATATTGTAAGGGCTTAATAATAGCCACAAAAATAAATTAAAAGAGCCAAGATTATCCAACCTCATCCATATTCATAGTAATGAAAGTCATAATATCAGTGATTATTTATCTTACAATTTGGTGGACCTTTATAATACAATCAGACTTGGTGATTCCCACCCAAATCTCACCTTACACTGTAGTCCTCGTAATCCCCATATGTCAAGGGGAGGACCAGGTAGAGGTAATTAAATCATGGGGGTGGTTTCCTCCATGCTGTTCTTGTAATAGTGAGTGAGTCTCATGAGTTTTGATGGTTTTATGTGTCTGGCGTTTTCCCTGCTTGCACTCATTCTCTCTCCTGCCACCCCGTGAAGCGGTGCCTTCTGCCGTGATTGTAAGTTTCCTGAGGCCTCCCCACCCATGTGGAACTGCGAGTCAGTTAAACCTCTTGCTTTTATAAATTACACGGTCTTGGCTAGGTCTTCATTAGCAGCATGAGAATGAACTAATACAGTGATAATGAAGATGTAAATTAATAATAGCCCATATTGATATTGGAAACTTAATTTTATTTAAAAATTGACACCCAGTGCCAATTGTTTCAAAACTACATTTCTAGGAATCTAAAGCAATAATTGTAAAAGTATTTACATAATTTTTGTTATGCAGTAGTTTATCTGATAAAATACTACTTACAATATTGAAAAACTGGAAAAGAAATAAATGGTTAAATAAAATACTGCATATGTGGATTTTGTAGGGATTACAATTATATAGTTAAGTAATACAATGTTAGTATGGTAAATAGTATATAATATTAAAAGTTACCAATATTTTTTCAATATATATCTTTTACCTTGTTCTTTAAATCTAATCTACCTACAGAAAACAGTGTATATTATACATATGTATATATGTAAAATATATAAGCACATAGATAAAAACTAGGAGACATTTCACAAACATATTAATAGCGTTTATCTCTGTATTGCAGCATAATGATACTTTCCATATTTAGGGCTAAAAATGTTAAAGTAAAATTAAAGGAAACCAGAAATGAAGATGCATTCTGATCATCATTGTGTGTAGGAGCTGAACTAGGTAAAGGAATTGATTGATCAGAAGGAATGGACCTCTTGAGATGCTGCTGACCCGGACAATTCCTTCAATAATCTGGTCTAGCAGGCTCTATTTCTCCACATTTCCTCCAGTCCATCCCAATTAGTTCATTCTAAAGAGGTTAAATAACAGACATCCTGACCAAGATGCCAAAAAGCATTTGATGATGGGTTAAATCTGCCAAGCAATCATTGCTATTCATTGGTAAAATTGGATGTCCATGTGAGTGTGCACATAGAGGAAATTTCAGCATGTATTGCAACTGTGTGTGGCAATCTGTTGCCATGTAACGCTCACTTCCCTGATATTTACTGTCAGACTTCATTCACAGATATTTCACAGACAGATGGTTCCTTTCACTGGCTCAGGAGCCACTTCAAAGTGTTCTGACTCCTGACCAAATCATATATCATACTTCCTTTAGGAAGATTTTTTCCCAGCTGCAAACTTTAAAATAAAATCAAGAATAATCAGAAGGCTACATAACCCTTTCAGCTTAACTGCCTTCACAAGGCAGACAGCAAAGGCTTCTTCACCATGGCAACGTATTAGAAATTAAATCATATTTCATACTTCTTCAAAGACAAAATTAACATCATGGGAGAGACTCTGATTAAGACAACTGGCAGGAAATGTATAAAGAAATTCCACAGAGATTTGTGCTTGTCATTTACATTACTTCCAAACTAAAACTGAAGGCGTTGAATATACTATTTTCCTCTTAATTCGCATTCATATAGGCTATTCAGCCTTAAATTCTTTCAGCATTAGAACTTATTTTTCTGCTTGATCAGAATCTGAGAGTTCAAAATACATTAATATTTTTACAGTATGTGTTTAAGATTTGGAAGAATTTTCTAGACAAAATTTTTACTATTACATTAAGTAGTTGCAATTTGCAGGAACATTAACATTTTAAAACAACCAAACTGAAATATAAGATGTTAATGGAAATTATAATAGCAATAAATACAATGCAATAATTTTGAGTTTTCAATTCTTATAGCATCTCTATCTTTCCTCTTTTAGTGTTCTTTTATCATTCAGACTTGATTGTAACTATTACACAGTTTAGGATCTCTTACATTTGGACCTGGGAAGGCTGACTTACAAAGTGTCCGTTTTTTGCATGCAGCGGGCAATTCTCATGAATTTTAGATCTCAGAGGCCTCAGAAAGGCAATTTTCATTTTTGGTTAATACAATAGAAATGCAAATAATGCTAATTTCAATAATTAAAGGAGCAGAGTTAATAAGAGTAAAAATAGTCATTCAAATTGTGGCTTCTTGGAAAAATATTATTGAAATAGACCATTCTATTTGTGTTTAATCTTACCAAAATAAATAAAACATTAGGCTAAACTCTTTCTTCACTAAAGAAATAAGCAATTTAAGAATATTTTAAACTTATGCTTTTCCAAGTGGTCAATGAAATAAGACCAATGGAAGGAGCAACTTTTTTTAAAGCTTCATTTTAGTTTTAATTTACAAAAAAATGTGTATATTTGTGGGTTATAATGTGATGTTTCAATACAGGTGTATTTTGTGGAATAACCAAATCAGATTAATTAACATATTTATTATATCAAGTACTTATCTTTTTTGTAGTGAGAAGATTTAAAATTCATTCCTTTTGCTATTTTGAAATAGATAATACGTTATTATTTACTATAGTCACCATGCTATGTAATAGATTACGAAAACATTTTCCCCTTGTCTAACTGAAAGATCGTATGCTTTGATCGACATTCTGTTTTCCAATCTATCCCTTGGCTCCCAGCTTCTGGTAAACGCCATTCTACTATCTGTTTCTATATGTTCCACCCTTTCACATTTCATATTAAGTGAAATCATGTGGTACTTTCTCTGTGCCTGGCATACTTCACTCAATATAATGTTCTCTAGGTCCATCCATGTTGTTGCAAATGACAGAATTTCCTGTTTTTTTAAAGGATGAATAGTATTGTGTTTTGCATATATGCCACATTTATAATGCATTCATCAATTGATGCACACTTAGGTTGTTTCCACATCTTGACTACTGTGATTAGTGCTGCAGTAAACATGGTAATGCACACATGTCCTCAACATACTGATTTCAATTGCTTTAGCTATATACCCAGAAGTGGAAATGATGGATTATATGGTAATTCTATTTTTAGTTTTTTGAGGAAACTTTATACTATTTTCCAGAGTGGCTCTATTTATTTACATTTCCACTAACAGTGTACAAGTGTTCCCTTTTCTCCACATCCTTGCCAATAATTGTTATCACTCATCTCTTTGATAATAGCCAGTCTAATAGGTGCAATGTAGTATCTCATTGTGGTCTTTATTTGCGTTTCTCCGGTGATTAGAGATATTCAACTTTTTTTTACAGATCTGTTGGCCGTTTGTGAATCTTCTTTTGAGAATTGCACATTTTATAATAGGTTCTTTGTTTTCCGGTTATTGAGTAGTTTGAGTTCCTTGTATATATTGGATATTAGCCCTTTGTCCATGTTAGCCTTTGTTTATTCTATTTTGTCTGCTTGGCATATATTGTTTCTTTATTCACCATCAATATTTGAGTGAAGTAACTTTTTAACCCATTGTTTAATGCCTATGGATGCCTTCAATCACGTTAATGACTTTAGTCAACTCTGAAAATCAAATGGTTTCACTTTTTTAACCACGTTCTCCTCTCCTTTTACTAACCCATTCTTATGTTCCCAGTATCTACAATTAAGTATCTTGAGACTCAAATATTTAGCATTCTCACTATCTCTTAGCTCAAACTTTACCTTTTTTTCTATCTAACCTATATTTGATAGGATCCTATATCAGAGTTTCTAAGCTCCACAGAGGAAAATCATACAAGCACAGGAAAGATTTTGTTCCTCACTCCTGTGTAATAGACCTGACTCTTTGGGCCTTTCTCATTCCAATATAGTGCCATGCCATATTTTTTCTTTTATATTCTCCTCCTACGCTTAACAATTCTTCTTGATTTTTAGTAAATAGAAATAACTGTCTATTTCTCTCAGAATCGTAGACTATCAAGTAAGAACTCCCTCAAACTCCTCTCCTATCCTTGTTCTCCACTAGATGCTTCCTACCCACTAGGTGCTTCCTAGTGGGGAGACTCTCTTTTCATTAGTAAGTATCTAAGGAGCATTCCTGAAATGACACCTTGGATTCCCTGCTTTCTCCCCCATTACTTACCATTTTTGGTACAATCATAATTGCTTGAAATGAAAACAAAAATTTACAGGGTTTCAAATCCTATAAATATCATAATATCTATAAAAATAATAAAATGATTTTATTAACTGCCCTATGGAATTTGGTGATACTTTTAAAAAAATGGGCTTCACTCTCTTTGGTTGCTTCTTGATAGGAAAATAATCTGATAATATAAGTTTCTCTAATAAGAATAGAAAAAAGAATTAAGAATTTCTTTCAAATTATTATTGCTTTTATTTTGAAAATTTCCCTACTTCACAATTTGAAATTGGTAGTGACATACAAAGTTTTCTGATTCATATCAAATTTGGAAAAACATTTAAGTGGCTTTTAAATTTAACTTGATAGATTTCAGTACATATGTGATACAACCTCTGGTCCTGTCTTTCTTGTCAAGACAATGGGTGAGTTGGCACAGTGAAGGTGAGGAACATTCTTCACAGTCATTGCTGTTGCATGCTGGCTTGCAAGAATATAACTGTACACCGAAATGACTGTGAACCACAAAAATACATCCCCCTAAACCAAAACTAAATGTATTTCCAACTCAACTTCCTTTTACCAGATCCCCAAAAATATCTGTGACCACTGCAATGCTACCTTAGATGAAAGGATGTGTATCTGAGGGAGGTCTAAGTGGAAAAAGACAGTGGTCTTTACAAGTGTGGTTAAAATACCTTACTTCTGCACATTCTGAAAAAACATATGACCATGCAAACACATTCCTTGAGTCCTCTCTCAGGGCCTTAAAATCCAGGCTCAAGCAAGTGAGAGTTCTGTGACTTAATGGGAAATACCCTTTTGACTATCTATATTATATTTTTATATATATTTTTCACACTTTCTTCAGTTATTTTCATCGTCTTCTTTTGCTCTCATCCTGGATCTTCTTGTCTGTTTCTCCACTACTGTCTGGACAAGGAAGATACACAATTATTTATGCATCTTCAGTGTCTATCAAAATATCTAGCACAGGGACATTCATTGAAATATAAAGAAAAAAAGTTTATAATTTTGACAATTATAAGAAGAGTTATAAAAATATATAAAAATTAGATAAAATAAGTTTATAAATAATCAAACAGATTGAAAGTATTATTGCGGACTTTTGTGGAAGATCAGGTGAGAAATTATGGTAGTTCGGACAAGGTCAATGGTAATGAAGACGTGTACAGAGGGTACTTCAAGTTGTATCTTTTGTAAGTAGAATCAGCAGAAATTTCTGACAAATTGGAGGTAGTAAAGGGAGAGTGAGGTATAGGAAAGCATTAAGTGTTTAATTTGTGATTCCAGGTTTTTAACTTGACAAACTGTATAGAGTGGAACTAAAATGGGAAAGAATGAGTAAACACCGTGTTCTGGTTAGAAAATTGAGACGTTACTTTTTGACATATTTTCATGTGTTTGAGACATATAGATTAGAAGTTGAGAAGGTAATTCAAAGTGGCTGACTAGTAGAAAAGATAAAAGAGCCTCAGAATATTACAGAGTAAAAGCAATGGCTTTGCCAAGAAGACTTTCAATAATGTATTGTGGTCATGAGTGCCAGAGGTAAGTAGAAGCAAGTGGTCAGTAGTGAAGAATGAAAAGTAGCTGAAACAGTGATGGAATGGAGAGAGGAGGCTAAAATACAGGGAACTACTTGGTTTAGTACTATCCAGTGGTAATAGTAGTCTGAGTTAGTGGGAAGCATGAATGTGCTTTGGACAAAATCACAGGCAAAAACCTATAGTCTAAAAAAGTCAGTTTAATGACTCTATGCAATGCAAAAAGTCACTCCAGGCAAACCATGGAATGCCACTCAACAAGAGGAAGAGTAAATAATTTTTGTAAGGGTTGGGTTTTCTCAGTTTCCAACTGAAAGGTTATGAGGAAGGAACTAAGAGAAGCATAGATCAGCTGTTTCTGTGATGAGATTAGGAGAAGAGGAATTATGTAGGGTTTGCTTGCTGCCATGAGGCGAGAGTAGTTTAGCAACTGAATCTCCCCAGTCAGAGATGGGTGTGGCAAAGTGGGTTTGGAACATTACTGGTAAGAAAACAGTAGTTACTAAAATAGGTAGTCATGTCGTTGTATAGCTGCTGCATGACTTTGGGAGAAACTATGTCTCCTGTTAACTTTGAAGCTTGGCTTTATATGTCTGTTCTCATAGCCTGGTTAACAGTGAGGTTACTTTTCTTTATTTTTCTGTATGAGTAGATGTTCACTTTTAGTCCCAGATAAGTTTTACCTCTTTAAAAACAGGTAAAATAGCCAATCTAGTAAATATGACTGCTTTGGGGATAAACTAGGCAAAGCTGGCCCACTGGCAAACAGGGGGACTAGTGACAAGGCCTACCTGCAGGTAAATGTTTGACAGGTCTCTTCATCTCTTTAACAATAGCGAGATTTTTAATGATGATGCTACTTACTATTCTGTCCTGTATATTCTTTGAACCTCAAATTTTCCTTTTAGACTTCTATCCCAGGAAGTTATACGCAGATGTGCACGAAGTTTTATACAAAGATGTTCATCACCACATTGTATATGTTACCCAGATATCAGTTATGTTTGCTCTGTATTTTGAGGTTACAAAAATGATTACCTCCATTTCTCCTTTGTTTGGGCCCATATATTTCATTAACATTATTTTGCATGGATCAAGTTTTTTATCCTTCAAAATTTTTGGCCAATTCCTCATTGGATTTGAGTTTCTTCTTCCAACAGAGTTTAAGTTGAAAGTGCATAAGTCTTTTCTCTTTACTCCATAACAAACCAGGTTTAATTTCCATAATTTTTTTTTTTTTTTTTTTTTTTTGAGACTGAGTTTCACTCTGTCACCCAGACTGGAGTGCAGTGGTGCGATCTCTGCTCACTGCAAACTCTGCCTCCAGGGTTCACGCCATTCTCCTGCCTCAGCCTCCCAGGTAGCTGGGACGACAGGCGCCCGCCACCAGGCCTGGCTAATTTTTTTTTGTTTTTTGTTTTGGCAGAAATGGGGTTCCACCGTGTTAGCCAGGACGGTCTCGATCTTCTGACCTCATGATCCTCTCGCCTCGACCTCCCAAAGTGCTGGGATTACAGTATTGAGCCACCGCGCCCAGCCATTTTCCTTGATTTTTATTTCTTCTAAAATACATTTATGAGGCCAGGCGCAGTGGCTCACCCTTGTAATCGCAGCATGCTGGGAAGCCGAGATGGGCGAATCACCTGAGGTCAGGAGTTTGAGAGGCTGGCCAACATGTCAAAACTTTATCTCTGCTAAAAATACAAAAATTAGCCAGACACGGTGGCAAGCGCCTGTAGTGCCAGCTCCTCGGGAGGCTGAGACAGGAAAATCACTTGAGCCCTGGAGGCGGATGTTGCAATGAGTCAAGATCGCACCATTGCACTCCAGCCTGCACGACACGAGTGAAGACTCCGTCTCAAAATAAAATAAAATAAAATAACATTCATGTGTGAATAGTAATCTTCCTTGGCGTTTTGAGAAGCTCAGTTCATTTACGTTGTTCAAATTATTTGAAACAGACTTTCTTTTTCTTAAAAACATTTTGCCTCTTAGTATTAATTCCTCTTAGGTCCCTTATTCTGTAGGTTCCTAGATTCTTTTATTTGCATTCAGACTGGAGTTTTAGGTCATAATCTAAGTCATAAGCATCCTCAAAGAGTTTGCAGATAAAAATTGTGGAATCCTGTTGAACTTTTACAGGAAAAACGTTTATCTATACATTCACTAACCTCAAAACTGTTAGTAGTACTTATGATTCTGTCGCCAATAGATATTTCTTTGATCCTTCCTTATTATCTTAAAAATCCTGTAGAAATCTTGAAATGCTATCTAACTTGTCACTCCTTTGAAATCATGGTTTTAGAGTCACCACTGTATTTGTTTATTTAAAGTATAAATTTGAATGCCCATCTATTTCAATATAATTGGGTTTCCTTACAATTCTATATATTTTATTTTATTCATTTCAAAGCGATATTGTGAAAAGAGGTCCATGTGTGAGAGCCACGTGATTCTTCTTTTGAGCGACTAAGCAGACCATATCCTTTTAAAGTAGACTATATCCCTACAAATTTGGGATTTCCTCAGAAAAGGGTTAACCTTCCCAATGTCAATCATTACGGGAATAAATGTATCATGGGACAGAAAATATGAATTGTAGAGATAGAATAATGTCTTCCTCTTAGTGCTTCCTGTGAAAAACTGTATAGATTATGAGAAATGTCTCTACCACAATATTTCTGGTAATGAGAAGTGATCTGATCCCTCCTTATGGAGATGAGCAGTGACCCAGGTCAAGATGCAGCCACATAAGAGACCTTAATCAGCCCTCAGTAGGCAGTCTCTGGGAGGTGCCCTGTCCATCAGATGACATGAGCCATATGCTATGCTATATTTCTCTCAAGCAATATGCATTTCCTGAGTGAGAGACTACATGAGGCCCCCAAATCTCCTCTCACAAAGTTAGATAATTGAGAGAAGATAAAAATATTTTGTTTTTTTCTGATATACCATGTGGTACAAATAACAATCAAAATCTAAAATTAAGCAAATAATCTAGTATTATTAGATGTTAACTATTATAGTGTGACCTCTGAAATTCTGTCATACGTAAATAAACACATAATTAATTCTACCAGGAGTAGAGCATTTCTCTCCAGAGAGATTAGACAAGTTATCTACCCCAATCTCAAAAGATGTATTCACATTTGTAAAATCCTTTCAGACATATTTACTTACCAAGTGTTACTCTTTGGGAAATTATTTAACCTCTCCAGTCCTCAGTTTACCTATATTTAAATTTTGGATAGTAAGAGTACTTAATGCATAGAGTTCTTCTGATTAAAGATGAGTTAATAGAAAATAACCCAGAAATGTGATTGTAATATATATGGTAAACACTCAATATTTTAGCTGCTCTTTTGATTGTTGTTATCATTGTTGTTACTGAATCTTTTAGGAGCCTGCCCTGCATACTTAAGATTTCCATATTTTGGCTTCCTTTTCCCAGCACATTGTACATCTTAGAAGACACAAAGAGCATTGGTTTCTTGGCTTCTACTCTGAAATGTGATTATGCATTCCATACTAGATTTAGCTACATAATGAAATCCAAATTAAAACAAAAAATGCCCCATGTTTCTTGTTAAACACTATGGAAATCCTGATGCAGAATGGAATACATAGGATAGAAGTTGTTACGAAACATTTCAGTTCATTCCCAGTCTATTGCTTGCAGCCATGAGTTCTTAAATACATATTCAAGTTCTAATTTTCCTTACTAGCGCCTTGACTATCTAAACTGAATGACTTGTTCTGGATTAGATCTAGATAGTGATCTGAATCAAAAGTATGTTAGGCTGATAATTAAAATTGATAATTAAAACTTTCTAAGGAAGCATCTCACTCTTTTCACTAATTAAAGTTTAAAAACCCCTATTAAGGACTCTGCTGACTTTCCACATTGTGGTTTTGTTTAGAGACTGTGGACTTGAAAAGCAAAAGAAAATGTAAATATTCAGCTTACCAGGACTTTAAACTCTTTCTTATGTGACCCAAAAGAGACCTGGCATTTTACATGTTTTCTACTTCAATATGAGATCAAATTCTGTAATGTCCTTTTTTATTACCAATGACATAGATTCCATTTACTAATCTAATATGTACCAGGTATAGAATGAAGTGCTTTACATAAATTTAATTTAAATATTACAATAACTAAAAAATTAAAAAGTCTAAAATTGATGCCACTTTGACCACATCATACAGCTGACAGGTGTCAGCACTGGATTCAGAATAACTATCTTCTGATTATAAAACTATATAGTTGACCCATCTGATTATTACAATTCTGTATATAAGCATGCCAAAAAATACTTACGGAGCAGCAAGCACTTATTTATTTGATAAGGGTACAGAAAACATTAAGAAACCATCTTTCTCATGTAAAAGCTAAAATCAATAGTTCGATCTAGAAAATTATGTAGATTCAAGTATAGTCTCACTGGCCATTACACCAGAAAATGTGGTATCTCTTGGGTGCATTGAGGAGGACATTTAGCTATTTGCAGGGAGGCTAATCAAATGATCGCAAATATCTAATTTGCTGAATTGAAATATATCTATTAAAAATATAAGATTCCTTTACATACATGTTTAAAGACTATTTGGGGACTTATAATACTTGTTTTTAGTATTGCACTTGCTTATTTCATAATGTAATTTCTGATTGACATTTTTTTATGCCACTACTTTTTTCCATAAAAGTTCATGTTTTTTCTTCCTCCATATTTTCTATTTCTTCTAAAGAATTGGAACTTTGTTCTTTGTATATACTGCCATGTTCTGAAATTATAATTCTTAGTTCTTTCAACCTGCCACTTCCAATAATGACATGAGAGAGAAAAAACTACTATGCATGCCAGTTGGCTCTATTTTGTATCGTAAGGAAAAACTACATCTGCTTTTTGGATTAAACTACGCTTATAAAACCATGTCTATTTAGTTGAAGGGAGAAAAAAAGTACAATTTACATGTTTTAGTAGACTTCAGAGCTTTAATTCACCCTAAGTTTACCCTTGGAGAAAAAAAACTGAGAATTTCAATCTGATGGTTGTTAGCCAGCTGTTTTCTTTTAGACTGGCAGCATGATGTTTGCCAAAGTTACGACCACTTATGCCAATCCCTATTAGTGACTAAATGCTGTTTGCCCCACACACTTGTTCATCTGACATAAAATTAGTTTCAATAAGCACTCATCTAAACCATAAGTTAATTTAGAAAGTATTTTAAAGTCACTTGTTTTGTGCATTGTTCAGTGCTGGTGCTGTAACAAATATGAAGAAACTGACTACGTGGCCTATGGTTCTGAGGACTTCCAGTTGCTTAGTGGAAGGGAAGGGGGATGGCAAATCCTGTAAAAACTTCATAGAGTCATTATTACATAAGATCCGGGGATCTCTAATTCAAAAAACAGTCAGATTATTAACATGAATGAGTTAAGTGGTGGGAGAAAATGTGTATGGCTGATGTGTTCAGATAAGTCTTCATTGAGGAAGTACAAAATGGGAATAAAGTATGAGGTACAAAGGAAATCGCTCCCCCTTTAAAAATGATAAGAAGAAAATGGTTTCTTTTTGTAAATTAGAAAAGAATACACTGATGTGAAGCTCTGAACTACATGAGAGAAAGAAAAGGATTTTATCACTTCTAATATTTTGAATTAATAAAGGTTTAATTATTTAGCAAGTATTTAAAATTTTACAAAATTTGCTTCTCGAGTAGAAAACAATGGATGAGTTGCTACCTCCATATAGAACTTGAATAATAGCTTGTGTTTGCATGGTTAATATTTAAAGTCATGTCTCATAAAAATTTTATTCAGAGTGCTACTGTCTCAGCGTTCTGAAGGTATAAATCCTAATGATCTCTGTATCTTCATTTTCTTTTTAAATGTTGAGTTTCAGAAGCAAATTAGGGATAAAGGAACAGAAATGTGTACTGAAAGAGACTTATCTCTAAGTCAATAAGTCTCTTACATAGATCAAAGAAGGTATTTCAAGGGTCCAATAATTTTTCAGTGCCTAAAATCAGCACTTAGGAAACATATTTGGACATGTCTTCCAAACACTTTTTTATGCCAGTTTCACTTGACTTTTCATTGTATCAAAAAAGACAGCAAATCCAGGAGGAGAAAATAAGAAAAAAGCATTAACAGTCTAAAAATAATGTGGAAACTCAGTTGTTTAATTTTGAGACGGTATTCTTAAGGTCATAAAGAATTTGAAATCTTACAAATAAAACTCGAGTATCTGAAGGCTAAATGCCCTTGAAACTTAGAGACTGACGTTGCATATTTATGAAAATGCAAACTTTGGTTAAATCAACTTAGTTTTTGTTGTTGTTATTTTGGTTATTCTCAGATAAAGTTATATATTGAGTTTTTAAAAAACTCAATTAAAATTTTTTGAGTTTATCAAATTAATTGAATTAGGTAGTTACTTTGGCGTTATGTACTCAGTCTCGGTGTGGAAAAAAATAAAATTATAATTTCCATACTAAAAATAAAAAATTTTAGGTGGAAATCTGTCATCAAAACATTTTCCATCTCTAATATTACTGAAAATAAAGTTTCCTCTTTTTAAAAATTAACACTTAACAGCATCTTACATGGGCAGAATTTTATGAAATTATTTTGCTAAAAATAGATAAAAATTGAAAGAATTTATCATGAAAAAGTGCCAACAAATAGCAAATTAGAGATTTTCATCAACAGATGGCTCTTAAAAATCCAAATTTTCTCCCATCTGTAAATGCTATGATGCAACTAAAAAAACAACACCTACAATCTCTAGCTTATTAATACAATTATTATTTATTTAGACACATTTACAGATGGGAAGTATTCTGCTGTAATAATTTGTTATTTTGCTCTGGAAATTGAGACATGTATATATCTTAAAAGCTATTTTGTCATAGTAACTCCTAAAATTTGATCTGGAAAAAGTGTTCTTTATAATTTCTATTACATGTAGCATTATAGATGAGATATTAAAATATAAATTTTTGAATATGCTTATAATATTATTTATAGTAATATGCATAGCATTATAGCATTATTTTAATAATATCTGAGATAATTTTTTGTCTCACATTAAAAGAAGAAAATGTTCATTTTTCTATGTATCATAGAAGTATAACGTAGCCACCTTTTACCTTATGGTTAATCATTTTTAATAAATTGTTGAAAGAGTTTTATGATTGGGAATTTTATTACAAAGCATAGGGATTTAGAAGCGAAATGCCAGGTCTTGAACTTTTAAAATTTGAATTATCATTCAGTAATTTGCCAATCTGTTCTTTCATTAAATACCAGGGGTATCAAGACAAACGTGTTTGTCCTTGTACTCAAAAACTTGAGGTCTTATAAGAGAGACAGTCAAATAGGTAGATAATTAATTTAAAATACTGTCGGTATAGAGAGGAATGTGCAGTTTTATTTATTTATTTATTTATTATTATACTTTAAGTTCTAGGGTACATGTGCATAACGTGCAGGTTTGTTACATATGTATACTTGTGCCATGTTGGTGTGCTGCACCCATCAACTCGTCAGCACCCATCGACTGGTCATTTACATCAGGTATAACTCCCCAATGCAATCCCTCCCTCCTCCCCCCTCCCCATGATAGGCCCCAGTGTGTGATGTTCCCCTTCCCGAGTCCAAGTGATCTCATTGTTCAGTTCCCACCTATGAGTGAGAACATGCGGTGTTTGGTTTTCTGTTCTTGTGATAGTTTGCTATGAATGATGGTTTCCAGCTGCATCCATGTCCCTACAAAGGACGCAAACTCATCCTTTTTTATGGCTGCATAGTATTCCATGGTGTATAAGTGCCACATTTTCTTAATCAGTCTGTCACAGATGGACATTTGGGTTGATTCCAAGTCTTTACTATTGTGAATAGTGCCACAATAAACATACGTGTGCGTGTGTCTTTATAGCAGCATGATTTATAATCCTTTGGGTATATACCCAGTAGTGGGATGGCTGGGTCATATGGTACACCTAGTTCTAGATCCTTGAGGAATTGCCATACTGTTTTCCATAATGGTTGAACTAGTTTACAATCCCACCAACAGTGTAAAAGTGCTCCTATTTCTCCACATCCTCTCCAACACCTGTTGTTTCCTGACTTTTTAATGATTGCCATTCTAACTGGTGTGAGATGGTATCTCATTGTGGTTTTGATTTGCATTTCTCTGATGGCCAGTGATGATGAGCATTTTTTCATGTGTCTGTTGGCTGTATGAATGTCTTCTTTTGAGAAATGTCTGTTCATATCCTTTGCCCACTTTTTGATGGGGTTGTTTGTTTTTTTCTTGTATATTTGTTTGAGTTCTTTGTAGATTCTGGATATTAGCCCTTTGTCAGATGAGTAGATTGCCAACATTTTCTCCCATTTTGTAGGTTGCCTGTTCACTCTGATGGTAGTTTCTTTTGCTGTGCAGAAGCTCTTTAGTTTAATTAGATCCCATTTGTCAATTCTGGCTTTTGCTGCCATTGCTTTTGGTGTTTTAGACATGAAGTCCTTGCCCATGCCTATGTCCTGAATGGTACTACCTAGATTTTCTTCTAGGGTTTTTATGGTATTAGGTCTAACATTTAAGTCTCTAATCCATCTTGAATTAATCTTCGTAGGTGAATACATGAGGATGGGATAATTAATTTTACTGAAGAAGCTAGGAAGTGAAAGTCATTGAAATACTAGAAAATTTAATGGAAACAAGACACTGAAATTCTAAATAAAGTTAACAGTAAGGTTCCCAATAAAAATGTAAAAATGTTTAATACTATGTTGGTCTGACTGCATGGGCACCATTTTAGTCAATTTAAAGCACCACATTTATATGAGACACTGATAAACTGAACTACATAGGGATGATTGAGATCAACACTAAAGATACTAGGAATTGCTCAACATGAGAAAGTTTTGAGAAAATGAAGTAAACAAACGAGATATGATACTCTTTTTAGATTTCTGAAAAAGGGTTAATGTAAGGGTGATGTGTTTCTCTAAAGAGGAGAATTTTAAAAAATTACTAGTTACCGGCAGGACAGATTTTAGTTAAATAATAACAAGGAAAAATGCAAAAAAAAAAAAAAAAAAACTTAAACCATTGAACAACATAGATTTTGTATAGGCACACATAATTGCATTGTATTTCAATTTATCATGCTTCACAGATATTATATTTCTTATACATTGAAGGTTTATAGTAAACCTGCATTGAGCAAATTTATTAGTGTCATTTTTCCAACAACATTTGCTCACTTTGTGTCTTTGTGACACATTTCAGTGATTCTACCAATATTAAACTTTATTATTATTATATTTGTTAAGATAATCTATGATCAGTGGTCTGTGATGTTACTATTGTTTTGGTACACAATAACACGCCCCCATATAAGATGGGCAAATCAGTTGATAAATACGTGTATTCTGACTGCTCCACAAAAATCTGAAAAGGATTCTCCATTCTAGATGTCATTAAGAACACTAATGATTCATGGGAGGTCAAAATATGAACATTAACAGGAGTTTAGAAGAAATTGACTCCAGCCCTCATGGATGATTTTGAGGGATTTAAGACTTCAGTGGAGGAAATAATTGCAAATATGGCGAAAATAGCTAGAGAATCAAAAATGAAAATGGAGATGGGATTCATTTGCTGCAACCTCATGATAAAATTATAACAGATAAGGAGTTGCTTCTTATGATTCAGCAAAGAAAGTAGTCTCTTGAGGTGGATTTGAATTCTGATGAACATTGTTGAAATGACAACAAAGGATTTAGAACATCATATAAATGTTGATAAAGCAGTGGCTGGGTTTAAAGGATTGACTCCAATTTTGACAGAAGTTCTACTGTGGATACAATGTTATGAAACAACAATGCATGCTTATATTAGTCCGTTCTCATGCTGCTAATAAGGACATGCCTGAGACTGGGTAATTTATAAAGAAAAAGAGGTTTAATAGAGTCTCAGTTTCATGTGGCTGGGGAGGTCTCACAATCACGGCAGGAGGCAAAAGGTACGTCTTACATGGCAGCAGGCAACACAGAAATGAGAACCAAGGAAAAAGGGAATCCCTTTATAAAACAATCAGATCTTTTTAGATTTGTATCCTCCCATGAGAACAGTATGGGGCAACTGTGCCTGTGATTCAATTGTCTACCACTGGGTCCCTCCCAGGACAGGTGAGAATTACTGGAGCTACAAATCAAGATGTGATTGGGGTGGGGACACAGCCAAACCATAGCAATGCTACAGAAAATTTTTCTTAAAAG
Source organism: Colobus angolensis palliatus (assembly GCF_000951035.1). Lineage (NCBI taxonomy): Eukaryota > Metazoa > Chordata > Mammalia > Primates > Cercopithecidae > Colobus > Colobus angolensis. Next base: position 328,195 of record NW_012114544.1, on the reverse strand, counting down.
GGTGAGTTGATCAATGTGGCAAACCTCATTGCCATTTTAGTTTAAGAAATTGCTGCAGCCATTCCAACATTCAGCAACCACCACAATCACCAACCACCAAGATTGAGGCAAGACTTTCCACTAAAAAAAGAGGACCCCTTGCGAAAGGTTCAGATAATTGTTAACATTTTTTAACAATGAAGTATTTTTTAATTAAGGTATGTATATAATTTTTGTAGACATTATGCTATTGCACATTTAGTAGACTACAGTGTGATGTAAACTGGAAAACCAAAAAATATATGTGACTTCCTTTATTTCAGTGGTCTGGAACTGAACCCGCAATATCTCCAAGGTATGCCTTTAGGTATGTAGAAAACTGCAGGTAAATGTTCTATTAAAATATACAAATTTAATTTATTTCATGTTGCTTTGTTTTACTCTTCACATAAATTACAGCACAACAATATGCAATATGTAACATGATAAATTTTGTTGAATATTAGGTTCTTGAGCTTTCAATATGGCTATCTTTTTGTATTCTCTAATTTTCATGTGAACATTGGCATAGCTAATTTAGAAACTCTACAACGGTTTAAAGAACTTACAGCTAGCAAGGATGAAAATAAAGGGGCTATCGATTCTTGTGCTTTAGGGCATTAACTGCTTTCCAGATGGCTTAGAGTAATACATACCCTGCAGTGTAGTTTATTAGGTGCATTAGCAAGATTTTATGACATTTTCAAAAACGCTTGACAATGGCAACTTTTAAAACAAAATACTGAAATAAATACCTTACAGTTTCTAGTTCTGTGTCACTTTTAGACAGTTTTTAATTTGTAAAATAATAGAATTCAATTAAATATGACCTTTTTAGAAATTTTACAAAGCGTACGAAATGAATTCTTATTTATGAAGTATTGAACAGTGTTTTCTTTTTCCATATCATTTTGACAAATTATTGTAATGATTGTTTATAAAGTTTACATGTAAAAAAATCAAGCTCACTTCCCTTGTTTTTACGTACTGTAACATTTTTGAAGGACATTAAAATAAGGTAGGAATTTGATGTATTCTGTTTAAGTATGGTAGTGCAGAAATGCAAACATGTGAAGTTGTGACTTGTGGTATTGACTGGAATTTCATGACTGCATTTTATTCAGATAAGCTAAAGTTTAAAAATGTGTAAACATGTGATTCTCTCTTCTCAGCTCCATAGTTCTGAAGATTTTAAGAGACACAGAGAATATATTTACACAAGAGATATTTGAGAAGGCTTGAGGGTGTATACTGTATTCTAGGCTTATGGTAATAGAGTTTGGGAAAGAATGGCCCCTCCCACCCTCACACGCACTCACTCACTCACACATACATACCTGATAGAGTTGCAATTCATGCATCTTAATCTCTGACCAGTAGAGCCATTTTTATTAACCTGCTTTGGGTGGAAAAAAATGGAGGTAATACTTAGAAATAAAATTATTATTTTATTTATTTATTTTATTATACTTTAAGTACTAGGGTACATGTGCACAACATGCAGGTTTGTTACATATGTATACATGTGCCATGATGGTGTGCTACACCCATTAACTCGTCATTTATATCAGGTGTATCTCCTAATGCTATGCCTCCCCCATCGCCCCACCCTACAACAGGCCCCAGTGTGTGATGTTCCCCTTCCTGTGTCCAAGTGTTCTCATTGTTCAATTCCCACCTATGAGTGAGAACATGCGGTGTTTGGTTTTCTGTCCTTGTGATAGTTTGCTGAGAATGATGGTTTCCAGCTTCCTCCATGTCCCTACAAAGGACATGAACTCATCACAATAGCAAAGACTTGGAACCAACCCAAATGTCCATCAACGATAGATTGGATTAAGAAAATTTGGCACATATACACCATGGAATACTATGCAGCCATAAGAAAGAAAATTATTTTTATGGGGAATTTTGCTGATAATTAGCGTTCTCAAGATGACAGTGAAAGAGTTAGTGAGGTCAAACAGGGGTGCTTGACTGTGAAAGAGTAGAAGATGGCGGGTAGCCTGTTGAGTCTTAGCTTCTAATTGTAGCAGAAGTAAAAAGGAATGCAGATCATAACAAGATTAATTCTGCTTTAATCTTGTTTGGAGATGGTTTATCAATTTTCATTGTACATATGTTTTTAGAGACTTGTTTTCTGAATGGATGATAGTAGTGAAACAGGAAAGTTTGGGAGAAAAGAAGGAGGCCTTGCCAGACCTTGTGGACTAACTACAAGAGTCTTCTTTTGTGTTCTGGCAGATGAAGCTATAGAGGCCAGGAGAGTGAGATTTTATTGAAACACATGGCTATGCAAATTATTCTTGTCATCCAATCAATACATCAGTCAGTATATTTTGTCTTCGATTTAGAGTCATTTTAATAAATAAATAGAATAGAAATTATCAATTTATTTATAGATTTAGTCATTTAACAAGAATTTCTGAATTTATACAGAAGATTCTTCCAGGAATTAGATTTTTTTAATATTATAATTCTAAAATTATTGTAGATTTACATGCACTTGTAAGAAATAATAGCGATTTACATGCACTTGTAAGAAATAATAGCGATATCCTATATATTCTTCACCCAGTTAATTATGATAACATCATTCATGACTATACTATAATATCACATAAATAGAATCAGTTGTTTCCAGTAAATGAGTAAATGTTTCACAATTCTTACAGTCATTGTTGTACTCACTTAGAAAAAAATTAACAAGATAAAGAGGTAGTAACATAAAACAATTCTAGATGAAAGTATTAAATGTTGAGATGGGCAGATCATTTGAGGTCAGGGGTTCGAGACCAACCTTGCCAACATGGTGAAATCCAGCCTCTACTAATGATACAAAAATTATCATGATGGCACATGCCTATAATCCCAGCTACATGAAAGACTGAAGCAGGAGAATCGCTGAAACCCAAGAGGTGGAGGTGGCAATGAGCCAAGATTGTACCCCTGCACTCCAGCCTGGGTGACAGAGTGAAACTGTGTCTTAGAAAAAAAAAAAAAGTAGCAAATGTGGGTAATGTGTGATAAATCTATAATGATTTTAAAATAGTATTGTTTCAAGAATATGATAATTAAACAGATATTTTTAAAGAGTGCTGTACAATAAACAATTTTTCAAATCACCAAGATATAGAGACCATTAATGATCGTGGTACAGTTGTTCACTTTCAGAGTAAATGATCTTCTAAAAACCTCAAAAAGGAAGTTAATAAAATGTGAAGCAACCTGAATATATAAAACTTAATCTTGTATTTCTTACTCTTGATATAATTTTGACCATAAGAAAAATTTTCTGTTTCCTACTGTGAGCAAAGCAACAGAAACATTACACAAATAAATGACAACCTACACTTAGACACATGACATTCATTTCATAAATATTATTTATACTCTTCTATTCAACAGGCTTTATTCTAGGTCCTGGAGAATCTGACAGCCAAAATTTGAGTGATCTAAACAAAGAAGAAATGTCCAATAGCAATAATTGCCATGAATACAAAATAGACAAACAGGATGGAGATGAAGCTGAGTAGGAAAATGGTGAGGGAGGCTCTCAGGCAGTTCCATATGAAACTTAACCTTTATAACTCAGAGAAGAAGGGGTCTGAATCATGAAAAAGGAAAAAACATGGGCACCCTGTTTAAGATGCAGCTGTCTCTCAAATTGAATAGATTGTCACTGTGTGTTAATAAGGTACCCATGGTATCAGATTCTCTTACTTATAAGTTAGAAAATGGATTCTTACAGAAAAATTGTGGATTTTTAAATGTTGGTGACTAAATTAAGTTTAGAATTGATGCTGCCCACTCAATCCATTCAGGGCAAACTTACTACATTATTATACCAAATCCCTCAAGCCACTGGTGTCCAACCACTAACATAGATCATCCTTATATGTATATTTTGGCCACATAAAGAGTTCATTTTCTTTATTAAAGAAATTAGAATTTCAAAATCCCATTAGTCCAGTGAATATGTACTCCCATCATCCACCAGTTTGTCATTTGTATTATAGATCATTAAATATTTTCTCCTACCGTTCTCACAGAGTCCATATTGCTTCATTGTAGAAGTGGGAATTCTAAAATTCCAGAGGTTCAGTGAGCATTTACTGCCTGGTGATTTATATCATTTCACTCTATAGATTTTATAGGTTCACTTGTTATGATGCATGATAAATATGCTTTGTCTGAGCCACAGTTCTGGGATAGCCATCAGATTGGGAGCCCCCCAAACAATTAAATCACCTCTCATATTTTTAATGACTATAGGGAGCTAATTATGTCTAATTTTACTGAAGGACTATAAATAGACATGAACTTCAAGTATCATTTTCATCTTCTCCAATCATATTTTGTAGTTTAAAAAATGTGCATACTTAGTTATTACAGTTTTAGAGGTTATTTTTATAACATTTCTATACCCCAAAGTCAGAATTTTTTAACTTGTTCTATCAATTTGGCAGTGACAATATAGGCAGAGAAGTGAACAGCAATTAATATAAACACTAGAGCTTTTTCAAATTAAAGCTTACCTGCATACATAAAATAGAGTTTTAGTACTTTGAAAATCTAAAGGAAAACACAAATTGTATATTCTCATTAAACAATGCAGCTAATAATTAATTTTATAGCATGAATATTTCAAACTATTTTACACACCTTAATCAGTGTTCATGAATCCCATTTGCATTTGATATTACTGCATGCATATGTGTATATCATAATAAATTTAGTGTAGAAGACAACTTTACTATTTACTCACTAAATTTATTTTGTCATATTGAGCATATATTTTCTGAGAGAATAATTCTGCCATTATAATTCCAAATAATATAGATTTACCACAGGTAAGGAGGATTTTTTGTTTTCTTTTGTTTTGTTTAATAACAGATGTACCGAGGGAAGCTCTGGGGTTTGCTAAAGAGCATACACGTCCTAACAGATTAATTGTTCAATCAATATTTATCTGGTATTCATCCTTTCACATTTTTCTTCTCTCCCCAATTCAACAATCTCAACCAGTATAAAAATCCATAAATAATAAGTAAACAATAAATCATACAACAGTGGAAGAAAATGTAATATTTTGAATATTTTTCTGTGTCAAACCCATGCCTAAGGCAAATTTTAGAAAAAAAGTGTTTGCCTTATGTAAAAATGAAAGACATTGGAAAACTCTTTAAAAATGAAAAGTAATTATTAAGAGAAAGATATCACTGAATTTCCAAATACTTTCATAAATTTGATAACCTATTAATATTAGTGATGTTTAGTATCTGTGTATATATTTTTAAAATTTCTTTGCATTCAGCCTTTTTACTACTTATGGAAAGCAAATAAGTATTGTTACATGAAATTTAATAACTTTATAAGCCAATTTAGTAAAGAAAATATTGGTTTTGACTGTAGTTGAATAATAATTATTTTATATTAATTATATCTCAAAAAGAAAGTTATATGTGAATGTGAGTACAGACACAATATAAATTTATATTTGATTACTGGCAGTATATTACTAAAAATATCTATTATTTGAAAAGATACATTATCATAATTAAAATTTCATTGATTCTAGTTATGATAGTAAATAGATTTTAAATTACTTATAAAACAGATATCCATTTTCAATGTCTATAATGGTATCGAGATATGCATATATAAACTAAATTAACTTTGTAAGAGTGGTAATCTGATTCATTTTTTTGTTGAGGTAGGCAGGGCATAAATAATTATTGATTGCTTTAAATTTATTCAAAAAATCATTTATATTGTAATTCAGTTGAACTTTGTCAATGAATCATAATTTAGGATAACTGTAGATATTCATTATGAAAATAAAAAATAAGCAAAGTTATATTTACAGTATAAAACAATCAGCTAGGGTTTAATGTAATATATTAGCATGCTCATGAATGTAATTGACTGCATATCACAAATCCATGATACAAAATATTAGATACTTGAAAGTATTATAGTTTAGAGTTTATTCTAATTTTTCAAAGGTTTAGAAGTAAATGATTCAAGTGTGACATTTGAAGCAATGTAACAGATAAAGATTGATTTTTTTAACCCCAGAATTTCACCCTTAAAAAATTAGAAAATAGGAAGATTAATGGCTTAATTTCCAGTTCAGTCTTAGTCTCATTTTAAGTCTTTCCATCATTCTATGTGCACCTTTTTCAGAACTGGGAGTCATTATATTCAATTATTTTTCTAAAGGAACAACTGTTCCTTTATAAAAGGAAGAATATTATTAAATGAATACCTAATAAATGAGAATTTTACTCAAACTAGTACAAATAGCTTATAGGGATTATTTATCAAATTATTCCTAGAACTATGGGGATATTATTAATCATGTATATCTACCAATAGTCACAATAAACACACACAGATTATTAATAAACAAAACTATCTTTACATTAAGGACAACATAGAGAGATTATAATATTTTCCCCAAAGCGGTCAGCTGCCAAATTAGAGACAACAATGGAGGACTGGATAATAATAAGACATGAATAATAATTAGTGTCATGAAATGTTTTCCCAGCTTGAACCATTTATAATAAAATGATCATGAAAATATAAAAGGAAAACAACTTTAAATGATGTGATTTTTATACGTATGTGTTAGAGTAGTATTTAAATCATTGAACAAATTTTGATAGTTTTTGTGCATGTGGGTTTGACTATGTGTTGTGTGTGTGTTTTTGTTCGTGGATGTTTAACATAGGAAGATCAAAACTATCAAAACATTTATTAATTTTATTATAAACTGTAGTCTATTTTAAGCATAAACTTTCATAATTTGAGTTAATAACTATTGACAAAGAAACTCCACAATAGGTGAGTATTCCCCCTTACAGAGCAACCCAGAAAGAGCCATTGTTCAATGAGTTTATGCCCTTTAAGCATAGATAATTGATCATAAATCTTTAGGCGGCCCAGCTGGTTTTCCATATGACTGCAGAAAAGCACCATATGGCCTCACACACTCACAAGGATCCTCAGTACTCACAGGTTAGGGATTAAAAATCTGTCACACTATTAAGAATCGAGTTGCTCTCAAACTGGTGGAAAATAAATGATATCCCATTTAAAGTGGAGAGAAACAGCTTTTTCAAAATGCTGATGGCTATTTCTGCAGTTCCTGTACTGTTCTGATAATTTCCATATAATTTAGGTACCTGAACAACTCAATGAGATTACATTTTAAAGTCCTTATGCCTTGGAGAAAAGCATTAAATTGTAGCTTTGCTCAGTCCTAACATGTGTGAGTCCTACTCTCTTCTGTATATTGGCATATTTTCTTAGGTTTTGTCCATATGGTTGGAAATAATGTCTTCCAGATAGCTTCCCTCTTCACATTTCTCTACTATAATGAGACCTAATCCATTTACCTAGCTTTAGCTCAAATAATCCTATGGCAGGATGAGTTATGCGTCCATCCTTTCACGTGTGGTAAGAAGAGCAGTCCCCACTGTAAACTAATGGTTAAAAGGCAGAATAAAAAGTCCCCCAAAATACATAAGTTCTAATTTCTAGAAGAAGAACTAGTTACTAAAATATTATTATAATGATCATGAACCACATGTACAAACACTTACCCATACTAGCTAGGAAATTTGGACCCTGCCACCAAATAGGATAAGAAAACACGATTATGCCTGACATGTAGCTAAAACTTTACCATCTTTAGACCAAGGAAAAAGGTGCCATGCCCTGGGAGGAGACTGTAGGGCCAAGAAGACATGATCACCCAAAACTCACAGGTTCCTCTTCTGGATCACGTTCCAGGTATCCAAGACACTAGAAGGTCTTGCCCAAATGTCCCAAGGCCATGTTACCAGTTCCCGCATGGGCCTCTTTGAGTCTGCCTTCCTTAAGGCAGAACACACTGATGCGTATATACTTCTGGGAACATTCCAAGGAATGATCAAGGGGATGCTCTTTACAAAGGCTGTTTAGATGGACCCTAAAAGTAAAAGATGGAATGTTTACACATGCAAGCATTAAGTCCCTTCAGGTACAAGGTCGGAGATGGAAATACAACGGGGCAAGCTGTGAGCCGAAGACATGGGGCTGGGTCTAAGCTCTTCCTCAACCAGCACACTCAAACACAGACATCCAAGGGACTGAGAACTTGAAATTAAAACCTAGCTTTCCAGGTTTCTCTGAAGGCATATTTTTTATGGTAAAGTACAGAACTAATTTTATTTGATAGTTTTTTAGTTTGGTTTAAAATCTTTAATTTATAAACTTCCAATTTTACTTCTAATTTAGGGTATAAAAGGAAACTATCTTTAACATGGATTAACTATTAATTTATATTCTTGCAGACTGAAGTGATCACTTATCTGAGAAATGGATTAATACACCTTTAAATATGCTATGTATCTAGCATCTCCAGTTATAACTTCTAAGAATAAAAGAGTTTCAAACAGAAAATTCATAACTTGCATAGTTAATTTGCATCATTCAAAAATGCTAACCTTTGAGAGAATGGAGGTTTTAAACTTTAATAAAACTTTTAGCAATTATAGGATCAAAGAATAAGTTTGATTAATATCTAACCTTACGGCATTTTAGCCTCCTCATTTGTAAAATGAGAAGCTATGTATCTATCTACATATCCATCAAAGGTGTGGTTTAGGGATTTATTAAGCACCAGGAATATTATCATCTGTGGATATTAATCCTTGCTTTGAATGAGCATTTAATTATTCCGAAAATGATTGTATCAACTTATTGGATAAATACTTTTATATACTTGGTAATAAGATGTTAACTAATTGCATATTTCAAATTGTTAATTGTCTAGTAAGGCAAGAGTCTAATACATGATGGTAATATCATATTATTATGTAGGTTAAAATTTAAGAAATTTGTATGAAGTAGAAACATAGGTTTCTATTAATCAAAAGGATTTGACATTCACTAAAAGGCAACACTATTTTGATATTTCTATAGTCAGCCTCCACATAAACCAGTTTGATTTAATTTATTATAAAATAAGTGTGAAATGAAGAAACTATGTTTCTGATCTATGTTATACTATTCTAACTTAACTGAATATTTAATTTGTATATTATTTTAAAAGTTCGTGGCTGAGTACTGTGGCCCACACCTGTAATCCCAGTACTTTGGTAGGCCAAGATGGACAGATCACCTGAGGTCAGGAGTTTGAGTTGAGCCTGGCCAACATGGTGAAATCCCGCCTCTACTAAAAATACAAATATTAGCCAGGCGTGGTGGTGTGTACCTGTAATCACAGCTATTTGGTTGGCTGAGGCAGGAGCATCGCTTGAACCCAGGAGGCAGAGGATGCAGTGAGCCGAGATTGCATCATTGCACACCAGCCTGGGTGACAGAGCGAGACTAAAAAAAAAAAAAAAAAGTTCATAAGCATCATTATAGATTATTTTAAGTTCATAAGAAAGAAAACACACATAGATAATAAATCTTTACTATTAGAAAGAAATCTATTTTTTTCTGATGTTTCAGCTTGTTAGTATTTTTATAAAAATTAACTTCAAGCAGGCTAATTTGACATCAACTAAACTATATAATGCTGCACAAATGGATTGGTTTATCTTTTCTACATTATTATACCTCTAATTCCAAAAAGGTTTTTTAACTTTTTGAAACAGTGTAACTTAAGTTAAAAAGAAATAGAAATTACTAATATAAAAGCTTATATAAGAAGTCAACATGTATCATACTTTTCTGTCTTATAGATTTAGTAATACAATGTATCTGAACCAGGCCACTGTTTACTTATTTTCTGTATTAGAAAAATTGAAATGTTGACTGTTAGACAAGCATAAATTTGTCAAACTACTAAGATAAGAAATGCATGTTTGATGGTAGAAACCAAATAAAATCAGTTATATGCCTTTGAAAATCCAAGTAAGTCCTAAATTTTGCCCAAAATGAGGTTGTGTATGATTCATCACCTTATATATGATCATACCTAAAATTTTCAATCTTCTGTGAAATGCTTAGACAAAAGATCTTAGCCTTTGTAAGATGAAGACTATTTTTTACCTTTGAGTATGATCCAATGATATCTACTGGTTTATGAGCTTGTATTCCTGCTTGAAACTAGGTGAAGTAGACAATTTAAACTAACATGTCCAGGGAATTGTCTTTTTGTATTTCTTTTTTAACTTGTAGATTGTAAACCCCACAGAAACATCCCACCCAACGTAGAATTCTGGGTTTTCTCCATAACCAACACACAGAACTTGAATAAAACAGTCAATGCACGAGCTTTTTCTCATCTAGCAGAATAATTGAGCCAAAATATTAAACACAATGTTCAGAATATTTGGCAGCAGCTTTCTCTGCACTAGAGATAAAGTCTAAAGCACAGTTCTATACATGGTTTCTAATGGATATATTATTAACCTCTGTCAAAAGCAAGTAACCATTTGCAGTGAAAGAATTAGATAATTAACCAGGAGGCAAATTAGTAGTGTGATTAGCTAGGTTTTAGAGTAATTCTGTTGTACACTTATCACTTCTGACTCCTACTATCTATATGATTTTCACAAACCTATTTAAGGATATATTTTGGGAGGCATACAACTAATAGGTCCAGGAGGAAGAGCCATGTGATTCAACTTTGAGCATAAACAGGACAAGATAAAATGCATCTTAATCGTCTTCACTTAAAAAATACAGCAGATTTTAAAATGTCCAAAACCCAACACAGTTTGACTTCTCAGTTGAGAAAGTGAAGTGGATATCAGCATGAGTCCACAATTTAGTAATTCTCTGCAGTTTCATTAGTGACATTAAGAAAGTATGAACACCAACAAAATCAATCATTACATAGTCAATAGGCAGTAATAAACATAAAAGAAAGGTTGTTTATAGATATATCCACAAATTCCCACACACCTCTACATGCACTTCTACATGAAACATCTATAAGTCTTTATCTCCTGTTCTGCTCTGCCATTGAACATCATTAGTTATCGCAATCTTACAGTCACAGATCTACCTAACTCCAGTTATTCTGGACATATGCAATATTTAGCTCTGGGCTCATTTTAATGTCAAACTATGCTTCTGCTTATCAGGAAAGATCATTCTACCCATAAATCTATCTTAATAATATTAAGTTTAATAATGACACACAGAAATGCACCCTTATGTAATGTGTATAAAGAACAATAATAGAATATCCTTGAACACAAAGCTCAGGGATTGCTTCCAAAATAATCCATGAAAGCCTCACTTTGCTCAACTAATTAAATCTACTTCTTTGTATTTTTTTAAAATACAGTGAATAATGATATGAAGAACAAGAACTGTGTTTGATGCATTGGGAGGATTATAGATGTTGAAACTCACTTTTTGACATTTTTAAAGATGTCGATACATTTATGATGTAAAAGTATAATTTTATTACATGGGTTGAATGTGTAGTGGTGAAGTCAGGGCTTTTAGGATGTCTATCACCAGAGTAATCTACATTGTTTCCATTAAGTAATTTCTCATCGTCCACCCAACTCCCACCGACTCACTCTTCCTGGTCTTTATTGTCTATCATTACATACTCTATTCCATATGTCCACATTATTTGGCCCCACTTACAAGTGAAAACATGCATTAGTTGGCTTTCTATATCTGAGTTGTTTCACTTGAGATAGTGGCCTCCAGTTTCATTCATGTTGCTACAAAAGATATTATTTCATTTTCTTTATGGCTGAATAGTATTCCATTGTTTATATATGACACATTTTCTTTATCTAGCTTTCCATGATGGACACAGATTAATAGTGCTGTGATAAATAGTGCTGCGATTTTTTAAACATACCAATGCGGGTGTCTTTTAGATACAATGATTTATTTTCATTGGTGTATATCCAGTAGTGGATATATACTTTCAGTATGATCCAATGGTATCTATTAAGTTGAGGATTAGTTCCATATTTAGTTTTCTGAAAAAATCTTTATACTGTTTTCCATAGAGGATGTACTAATTTACATCCCCAACAATAGCGTTGAAGGATTCTGCTGTGATTTGTTTGTATCCCGACCTAAATCTCGTCTTGAATTATAGCTCCCATAACTCCCATTTGCTGTGGGAGGGACCCAGTGGGAGACAATTGAATCATGGGGGCAGTTTCCCCCATACTGTTCTCATGGTAGTGGATAAGTCTCACAAGATCTGATGATCTTACAAGGGGTCTCCCCTTTCACTTGACTCTCATTCTCCCTTGTCTGTTGCCATGTAAGACGTGCCTTTCGTCTTCCACCATGGTTGTGAGGCCTCCCAAGCTATGTGGAACAGTGAGTCCATTAAACTTCGTTTCCTCTATAAATTACCCAGTCTCAGGTATGTATTTACAGCATGAAAAGAGACTTTGCAGCATAAAAACAGACTAATAAAAACTAAAATATACTAATTTTTCTCTGAATATTCATCAACATCTGCAACTTTTTGTCTTTTTAGTAGTACCTAATCTGACTGGTGAAAGATGTTATTGTGATTTTAATTTACATTTCTCTGATGATTAGTAATGTTGAGCAATTTTTCCTATGCTTGTTGACCATTTGTATGTTTTCTTTGTGAAAATGCCTACTCGTCCTTTGCCCAGTTTGAATGGAATTATTTCTTGTTGTTGCTGAGTTGTTTGAGTTCCTCGTAAATTCTGGATATTAGTCTCCTGTAAGATGCATAGTTTGCAAATATTTACTTTCATTTTGCAGGTTGTCTGTTGACTCTTGATTATTTCTTCAGCTGTGCAGATGCTTTTTAGTTTAATAAAGCCCATTTGTCTATTTTTTGTTGTTGTTACCTGTGCTTTTGAGTTCTTAATCATGAATTTTTGCCAAGACTAATGTCTAAAAGAGTTTTCCCTAGGTTTTCTTGTTTGTTTGCTTGTTTTTGACACAGGGTCTTACTCTGTCACCCAGGCTGGAGTGCAGTGGTGTGATCTCAGCTCACTTCAATCCCTGCCTCTCAAGCTCAAGTGATAGTCTCACCTCAGCTTCCCGAGTAGCTGGGACTATAAGCTTGTACCATCATATCTGACTAATTTTTGTATTTTTTGTAGAGGTTCAGATTTGCCATATTGCCCAGTCTGGTCTCTAACTCCTGGGCTCAAGTGATCCACCCACTTCAGCCTCCCAAAGTGCTGGGATTACAGGTATGAGCCACCATGCTTGGCTATCCTAGCTTTTCTTTAAATAGAATTTTTATTGTCTTAGGGTTTACATTTAATTCTTTAATCCACTGTGAGTTGATTTTTGTATACAATGAGAAATAAGGGTCCAGTTTCATTCTTCTGCTCATAGCAATCCAATTTATCCAGTTCTATTTATTTATAAGGATGTTCTATCTCCATTGTGTGTTCTTGCCAACTATGGTAAACATCAGTTGACAATAAATATGTGGATTTATTTCTGGGTTCTCCATTCTGTTCCATTAATTTTTATGTCTATTTTTATATCAATACCACACTGTTTTGGTTACTATGGCCTTGTAGTGTAATTTGAAGTCTGATAATGTGACGCTTTCAGCTTTCTTGTTGTTGTTTTTCCTTAGGCTTGCTTTGGCTATTTGGGCTTTTTTGTTTCCATGTAAATTTTAGGATTCCTTTTCCTAATGCTGTGAAAAATGTCATTGGTACTGATGGAAGAAATTGTAGATGAAACAAAGAAATGGAAAAACATCCTATGCTCATGAATCAAAATAATTGATCACTGAAAAATGATCATACTGCCCAAAGCAATCTACAGATCCAGTGTAATTCTTATCAAACTCACTCTTTAAAATTCTACAAAACTAAAAAAATTCGACAAAACATTTTCACAGTGAAAACATTATAGAAAATAAAATTTGCTGACATTTTAATGTAAAGTTTTAAGTTCTTCAGAGTATATGGACAATAATTATATGAAATATTTTCCTTTAATAATTTAATCCATTTGTAAACCAAAGAGGACTTTCTTTTTGGAAGGAAAAGGAAGGGTAAACAATGAAAGAGTAACAGAGCTTTTTAAAAAAGGAATTCTTATTGTGAAATTACTTCTCACATTATATAAAATTTCAGTTAAACAAAAATTGACAAAGTAAATTAGCTAAACTTCACTTTTGTTTATTTAATGCCAATACCATCTTTAAAAGATATCACGGGGTAGAGAACTACATAGTTTTGAGTTATTAAAAAACGTAGGTCTACTTTCTTGAGGATATTCTGTCCCGTGCATGTTGGCAGTTTTAAAATGCTTCATGCCCCTTAGCTCACAATATAACATCAAAGTACTTATTTTGACTGCATGCAAACAAACAGCCCTAGGGACTAACATTGCAGTATTGTTTATAAAGAAGAAAATATAATAAGTTAAATGTCTGAAAAGAAGTGTTTAATTAAATGAATGATAGAACTTTTATATGACAGAATTTTGTCTTTAAAGAAGATTTTCTCGAAATAAAAATATTCACAATGCAATGTTAAAGAGAAGTAGGTTGTTCTGAGTGTGTGTGTGCTTTCAGGAAGAGAGAAAGAGCGATGAAAGAGACAAAAAGAGAAGAAGGGATGGGGAGGAGGAGAAGAAATTTGTCCCTGTCACTGAAGTGACCCTATCCTCTTACTGCTTGCTTATTCATATTTTTAAAATGCTTGTAATTATTATTCATTATATTTTCCCTAAATTATTTTAAAATATACGAAGGCATTAAAAATAGAACAGAGGGACTGAGTTTCAAGAAGTCATCTCTAGTTCCTTTGCCTTTGTAAAGCTTATTATGTTTACACATGTATATGCTATATAGGAAATATTAATATTTTTTATTTTGGTTTATGGTAATATCATAGATAGTATCCAACATAGTCTTAAAAATTATTTCTATCTGGTTATATTAGCCAGAACCCAAGCAGCAAATAGGTAAGACTTACTCAGACTGTGTAATTCAAGGGCAGATTAATCTGAAGATATTTACAGAACTAGACAGAAGATGGGGCAAGGATCTGCAAGGGAGAGATACTACTTATTTGATTGTGTACAAAAGATGAAGCTTTCAGTAGCTAGAGATAAATTATGTATTATACAAAACAGCCTGCTATTCATAAGTTATTAACTCCTCAAAATGATTCTATTTTTTAAAATTGTTTGGGGTTCATGCCATTAAAACAAAGTACTTTTAATGGTAAAACCACAATTACTTTGACATTACTTTTAATGGTAAAAACCTCAATTACTTTTGCACCAACCTAAATACTTTGGAGGCTGAGGTGGGAGGATTGCTTGAGCTTAGCAATAGTTTAAGGATACAGTGAGCTATAATCTTGCCACTGTACTCCATATTTTGATTTCCTTCTGATATTGTCTAAGTAGCAAATATGGTGAAAGTGTCTTGGGGATCATATATTAGCTATAAACAGCTAAATCTCTTTCCAATTTTATGGGCCTCATTTTGTTGACTATTCTTTTAACTTCATCAAATATCCATGAACATTAACAGATTTTTAGACCAATTTTTACTTTTTGGAGTATTACTATCTCATGCATCATATGGACAAACTTTAGTCATCATACTTTTTAAATAAAAAGTTGTAGAATAATATGGTAATTCTTTTAAAATTGATATGGTTTTAAAGTAACTTATTACTTTTTGGATATCTCTGATTTAAATTCTTCAATAGTTGATGGTTAAAAGGCCATAAAAGTTAAGAGGAATTTATTAATGTACATAATACCTGAAAATATTATTAAGAATTCAAATGGTTCCTCATCTATTTTTAAAATGTTGATTTATAAATTATAATATACATCGTAGTTTGATGGGAATAGCATTGCATCTATAAATTACTTTGGCCAGTGTGGCCATTTTGACGATATTAATTCTACCTATCCATGAGCACGGAATGTTTTTCCATTTGTTTGTGTCCTCTCTTATTTCCTTGAGTAGTGGTTTGTAGTTCTCCTTGAAGAGGTCCTTCACATTCCTTGTAAATTGTATTCCTAGGAATTTTATTCTCTTTGTAGCAACTGTGAATGGGAGTTCACTCATGATTTGGCTCTCCGTTTGTCTGTTGCTGGTGTTTAGGGATGCTTGTGGTATTTGCACATTGATTTTGAATCCTGAGACTTAGCTGAAATTGCTTATCAGCTTAAGGGTTTTTGGGCTGAGACATGGGGTTTTCTAAAATACAAGCATGTCATCTGCAAACAGAGATAATGTGACTTCCTCTCTTCCTATTTGAATACCCTTTATTTCTTTCTCTTGCCTGATTGCCCTGACCAGAACTTCCAATATTATGTTGCATAGGAGTGGTGAGAGAAGGTATCCTTGTCTTGTACTGATTTTCAAAGGGAATGCTTCCAGCTTTTGCCCGTTCAGTATCATAAAGTTACTCTGTATCCCTTCAACTCAGCAGGCTGAACTTAGATCTCTGTTACAAAACAGCAGACTCACTGAAAACAACTCATCTTTGGATCAAACCATGAGTTTTTTAGTCATAGTTTTGTTGCCTTCCAGTTAATCCAGGCTTGCATAATGACCTTTGAAAAAATCCTGCATAACAACTTGTGAAATGGAAACATTTCCTGTCAGTTCTGGGAATTTATTTATTTTTGTTTTTGTGTTTTGTTTTAAGTATATGGAACTATTATACTGAACAAACTTTTGATTTTGTTGATATTTTGTATAGTTTTTGTGTCTCCATTTCATTCAATTCAGCTCTGATTTTGGTAATTTCTTTACTGCTGGTAGTTTTGGGGTAGTTTTGGTCTTGTTTTTCTAGTTCCTCTAGGTGTGAAACTGGATTATGAATTTGAGAACTTTCTAACTTTTTGATGTGGGCATTCAGTGCTATAACCTTTCCTCTTAACACTGCTTTAGCTATGTCCATGTTGATATGTTATATTTTTGTTCTCATTAGTTTCCAAAAATTTTGTGCTTTTTGTCTTAATTTTGTTTACCTGAAAAGTCATTCAGGAGCAGATTTTTTAATTTTCATGAGATTTTATTATTTTGGAAGATCTTCTTGCTACTGATTTCATTTTTATTGCACTCTAAGCTAAGGGGATTCATTACCTCCCAACCTCTCTTACAGGTGTCCCTCAAGGGAGGTATAAACATAACAAAAGACTATTACCAGCCACCACAAAAACATCCTTATGTAGGGAGACCATTAACCTAAAGTAACTACACAATCAAGTCTGTATAATAACCATCTAACAACATAATGACAGGATCAAATCTGCACATATCAATATCAACCTTGAATGTAAATGGGCTAAATGACTCACTTGAAAGGCCTAGATGGACACGTTGGATAAAGGAGTGGGACCCAACACTATGCTGTTTTCAGGAGCCCCATCTCACATGCAAGGACACCCATAAACTCAAAGTAAGGAATGGAGAAGATCTATCAAGCAATCAAAAGACAAAAGTGAGCAGGAGTTGCTGTTCTTATTTCAGAAAAAATTGACTTTAAACCATTGATGATCAAAAAGGACAAAGAAGGGCATTACATAATGATAATGGGTTCAATTCAACAAGGAGATTTAACTATCCAAAATATATATGCACCCAACATTGGAGCACCCAGATTCATAAAACAAGTTTTTAGAAACCTACAAAGAGATTGAAATAATCACACAAAAACAGTAGACGACTTCAACATCCCACTGACATAATTTGACAGTTTATTGAAGCAAAAATTTGGAAAGATATTCAAACCATAAACTCAGCACTTGACCCAGTGCACCTAACAGACATCTACAGAATGCTCCACCCAACAACAGAATATACATTTCTCTCATCTGCACATGAACACTCTAAAATTGACCACATATTGTCCATAAAAAAGTTCTCAACAAAGTTTAAATAAACTGAAGTCATTTGGGATTTTAGAAACTATTTATTTTGCAACTTGCAAATGCCAATATCTGCATTCAATCAAGTTCAGAAGAAGATATTCAATGATGCCCAAAACATTGATGGTAATACTTTCTTCAAATTGAAATTAGAATGGTCTCAATTTATTTAATTCCCATCTTTGTACAGGATCTGATACAGAATTGTTGGCTTCAAAAATTCAGTTTAATGAAGACGCAACTTATTTCTAATTTTTAACCAGGAAAATACAGCATACATAAATATCATGGCTGCAAAAATATGTGATTTATTGTTTTTCTGCCTTTCCTATCCACTATCATATTTGCATATGATGACATCTCATGAATTTTACCAAAATTGTTAATATAAATTTTTATGATTATGTTGTTTCATGTAATTTTGAGAATTGGATTCTAAATTTTAAATTTACCTATATGGTAGTAAATCATCCCAGTAGTTTAAGGACAAATAATATGTGATAGGTATTTCAAAACCAGGAATGCCTCATAATTTAGAGCCAAAGTATGATTCATTTAAATAATTTCACATGAGATCTGGTCTCATATTTTGATATGCATTAAAAAATCAGTTCTTCTAGATTTCATTCAAAGTTTTCTAATATTTCTAGATTGACTACATGTTAAAAAGAATGTTATAGCTATTATGACCTATATTATATTATATTAGAAGAAATTAATGTAAATCATTGAAAAACAGCTACAATTGATAGTAATGGCAGATTATATTATGTCATGGAATAACCCATAAAGTAACATAAGCTAATCTCATGAATTTAAAAGTTAGGATTTTTTTTTCTTTTTTTTCTTTTTTTTTTTAGATATAGTCATATTTGAATGCCCAGGTTGGAGTGCAGTGGCACAATTTCGGCTCACTGCAACCTCTGCCTTCCAGGTACAAGCCATTCTTGTCTGTCAGCCTCCTAAGGTCTCCCAAGTAGATGGGACTACCAAGTCTGGCTAATTGTTTTGTAGGGTTTTCTTTTTTTTAATTTTAATTTTAATTTATTTTTAGTATAGACAGGGTTTTGCCATGTTGACCCGTCTGGTCTTGAACTCCTGGCCTCAAGTTATCTGCTCACCTCGGCCTCTCCAAGTGCTGGGGTAACAGGTGTGAGCCACCATGCCTGGAATAGAATTTTCATTTAATTAGGATTACTAATATGTGGATAAAGAGCTAAACAAATATTGTAAGGAATAATATAAAATGACATGGTTGAAAGATATTATATTGATTGTTAAAAATTAAACATTTGGGAACATTGTTACATAAATTTTTATATATTCTTTATAGTTACATGGTTATACTTTCACATAAAGTTATACAAAATTTTAAGTATTATTTTATTCACAATAAATAATTGTGTGCAATTTGAATTACTCCATAACAAGAATAGATCAGCATACAGCCCATGTTAAAAATCTATATTCTTTAGATTTGAAATGTATATTCCATTTAACTCATCTTCCAAATTAGCCTGCATGAAAAGTAGGAAGCTGGTACCTTGATGAAAACATGCTCCATCATCGGTATCTGATCAAGGAATACTGAAGAAGAATGCAGCGTTTTATAAATTAAAAAAGGGTATTTTTTCTGTAATTTTCAGCTTTACTTTTGGCATTAGTCAAAAGAATAGACTCACAGTTTATGAATGTTAAAGTAGGGATGTAATTTCGATCATGTTCCAGGAATCTCAGAAAAGCCTCAGGAGAATATGGCAGGGGCCTTTGAAAGGACATTATACACGCTATTGGAGAGAACTATGAGAGTTTCAAGGGAGCAAGTGGAGGGCTGATTGATAAGAATAATTAACTTGGGAAGATTGTTTCCTCCACATTAATTCAAGGGAAGATTAGGCACAAGAGGAGTATGTCATATTTTAGTGGTTATGGCTGACTTTGCCACAACAGTGCAGCAGACGTTTTATAAAGGCTTCCCGAAATCATGCTTTCTCAGAAACAACCATAAACTCTTCTTCCAGAGTCACCACACTTTGGTTTGGGTGGAGAGTTATTTTGCCAGACTTCTATTGTGAAATATCCAGATTTTCCACGGAGTGTGCCAGACTCTGAGAAGGCCAGAGGAGTGGGACATGTGATTCTTAGCTACACCAAAGAAAAGCCATTTAGAGAATGAGTTTAAAGTGACTCAAGTCAGCAGCTGATCATTTATTATACAGGATATATTGGTCTGGAATTATGAGTGACTTGGGGAAACCGCAGTGTAATTCTCAGACAGCCTGAGCTCTGCTCCTAATTGAGGAGAGAGTGAGGGCCACTGGTGATGAAGAAAATGAAGATACTTGCACGTATCTGCCATTCAGACGTATCAGATTCTACACTGTGTCTTTTATCCCACAATTAAGTAGTCTTTGGGAATAGGAATATGGGTATTGCCCCAAATTAACTGGGCAATGGGGTACCAAAAATTGACAGAAAATGTTTTGAGATCTTTCATGTTGATAAGGGGTGACACTGATTTTCTTTAATTTCTGGGAGGAGTTAGGAGTTGCGGGAAAACAGAATAGGCTAGTGAAACATACAAGGAGACAGACTTGGTTGCAATAAATCTTTCTATAATCTGCCCGATTGTCTGATTGTTTGCCTTCTGAATTCATTAAATTTGCAGAATCATTATTTGTTAAGGAAACCAATTTTACTTTCAAATTTTAGGTTTCTTTTTTTTCTTCCAGTTCATTAGGACTCTAAATATCTTTGTGATATTAACACAAATATATTTACAAGCTCTTTAATGATCATATTGTGAGATAAAGGAAAGAACTATTGTACAGCAATGACACTGCTAAGATAAAGGCTTCTATTCCTTCTTTATCCGTCATGTTACTAGAGTGACATTTTCAAATCAGACAATCAAAATCCTCTTGACTCTGACGTGGGCCTTGCCTTCTTGACTTTAATCATTTGTGACTCATATTCACCCAAAGAGGTGTATAGGCTTATTGAATGTTTCTTTGAACTAGGTATATAACAACCTTGACTATAGTGCATTAGCCAAGATATCCTTCCAAAATTGGACTATCATCATGCCATTGACAATATTTTGAGTTATCTGTTTCATAAACCATATAGGTGGGAGAGCACAGAGCCAAATAATGCATTTTAGATTTTTTTGCATGAGGGCTTATATATCTTAGCCCCCAAACAATGATGTCATTTTTCATTATGTAAGGTTAACTCAGATTTTGTAGGAAAATATCAACTGAAATTGTATTTTTTGCTCCAAATAATTTGGATCTTTTAAAGATTATAATAACTATGGCATTTCTAAATACTTTACTATGTTGCTAAAATACACTTCATTTATTTCCCTCTTTTCTAGTTACTTATAAAATACTATTTAAAATAAAATAATTTATATTAATAAAAAATAATGAAATAAGAATAATAGAAGTGTATTCATCATATTAATTCAGTAAGCCTATTATTGCTACTGTAATCTAATGTAACTTATTTGATAATTAGTAATCCTTATAGCTACAAGTAAAAGTAGTATTATACATTGAAATTATAAATTGACTCCCTGCTAGTTTAAAATTCAAGACAAAAAAAGTAAATTAATTTTATTTACATTAAGAGAAAATAGTAAAAGATAAACATTGATAAAAATTGTACAAATAATCAGTATAATAGCATAGCACAAAATTTTGTTATTTGTTGTGTCTGAGTGTGTGTGTGTGTGTGTGTGTGCCTGTACACAGTTTTCCCTTTTTAAGGAAATGCCTGAAGGAAATAGGCCTTTAATTCTAACAATGATATTGTAAACCAAGAGTCTGAAATTGTTGAAGTGACACTAGATCTTAGTATATTTTCTCTCATAGATTTTGGTTAACATTGAGGTTGGCAGATTACTTATCATGGCTTACAGACATAGTGTCAACCTTATAAGCACTTGCATTCTGAGCCAAAGGCCATCAAATTACTGCTCCATAGTTTTGAGGCTCAGGAAATATTTCTAAACTACTCCTTAAACCCAGGCAGCCTGGCTGCAAAGCCCACACAATTAACAATAATATAGCATTGTTTCTCTGACTGCAAGAGGGTAAACAAAATTGGAGGAGTATTCAGACAAAGTCCCATAGTCCTGAGAAGTGAAAGAATAATAGGAAGAATAAAAATTAGAGATTTTTATTATAAAAATAAAATAAAATAAAATAAATAATAAAAATAATTTAAAAAATGAAAAATTTCTAGATGATACAAAAACGGAGGAGTACGTTATAAATGGATGAATAAAAACTGTTCAAATGGAGCTCAATTGGAGGTTACATAATACATAGTTTAATACTAAAGATAAAGTTTACATGTTTTATAATTTACCTTTAGACATGTCTGCTTTTGTAGTTTTAAAACGTCATGAACTACCAAGTTCCAAAGTGAAATTAAGATTTTTAATAGGAGACTTAGCTCAGATTTTCCACATGTGATACTCAAAAATATAAACATATATGTATAGTGAGTAACTTCCTGGTGAAAGGCATGTACATTTGCAAAGCATTAGGCTTGGTATGAGCATGAACACACTAATTCAGTTTGTGTTCCATTATTATCTTTACTTTGTTCTTCTTTATATCATGAAAGTTTGTTTTCCATTTTACGTATAGACATTTATCATTCTTACAAATCTTTATATTCAAAAATGAATTTTATTTTGCTATTTGACCAATTTGTAGGCACAGGTGTGAATTATTATATAATCCTGTTGTTGATAGTACTAGGCTGTCCTTTCCTTTTTCTCAATTTCAACAGCAGCACTTGTAATCTACCAATTTACTGTATATGCTGCTTTTTAACAGCAGGTGTTAAAGTAATTTATTTGAATGAGCAACCACCTGGGCATGTATGAGATAATGAACTTCATTTCTCCACATTTTTATCTATTCATTCTCAACCCTTGTCATATTTACATAAGTTAATTATGTAAAGTTTCATTAGTGATTTAAACCAAGATATTGCCTATTACAATCTAAAATTAAAGATTTTCATCAACAGCTTGGAAATTTGTTCTATTTTTAAAGCATCCTCAAATACACCAAAATAAACAACATTTTTTGATCAAAGAGTCAGAAGATTCAGTGGAAGTCATGGCTTCACAATAAAAACTAAATGAGTCATAATTTTGATATTTCATTTGGGATATAAGTCCATTTTTTCATAGCTTAAATTAAGATGAAAAGGGAGTTAGATTTGCCTTATTTGATACATGCCATTTGGATGCATCAAATAATAATGCAGAAAATTTAAAATTGACTAAAATCATTTTTAAAATTAAAGCACTATGTATAGCTCAAACATAGTTTTCTTGTTTTGCTTTGAATCCCAGCTACCTAATCCTGATTCATACATAGAAAGGTCATGTAGAAGTCTCAAACCCTGAAATGTGATTTTAAGTTGTTTAAATATGACAATTTATTATTTCATTCATTCATTACCAAAAACTTGTTAACTATCTCATATATATAAAATACTATAACCACTAGGGATGTTTTGGTCTTACAATCTGGAATGAGAGATACATATAAACAGTTAAATATACCATTAACTAATTGTCGGAAAGAAGAATTGAGTTCATTTAAAGTATAGGCTGAAAGACCTAAAGGAATCTTGGAGGAAGGCTTGTCATAGAAAGAGAAAGCGCTGAAGGACATATCGAATGTGCGGAGATGGCACTGGTATATTCTGAAAGAGTGAGGCAAAGGGTACTCTATGAAGATGGAGAGACATGTGAAAATGCCCTGCAAGAAAATGGAGTTTTGAATACTTGAGGAACTGAATAATTCTAGACATCATGTTGTAGAATAGCAATAAGTTACTTTGGGAGGACAAGCAGCAGCAAATCATTTGGGAATCTGACACATATTTGGAAATGTATCAGTTTTATGTAAGAGCCACTAGAGGGTTTAAGCTGTTGAAATGACATGACAAACATGAATCTTTAACAATCCCTCAAAAATAATACAGCAGAGAGAATAAGAAGAGATAAGATTCTACACAGAGAGATCATTAGGAATTTCTAGTGAAAAATGATAGTGGTCTAGACTTGACAGACTGAATAGAGGCGGTTTGAAAACTGAGATATTCATAAGATATATGAAAAGTATTGAGGGCCTGGTGTTAGATTGATTGTGGAGAGTTGTAAAGAAGAATAATGTGTGACACACTAAGGTCTTCAGGGTGGTATGAAGTCAGAAAAGGATGCTAAGAAACTGATATTACAGTTAATGTCACATAATGGGTACTCAATGATGTTAATTCTCCTCTGCTTCATCCATTTCTTTTCTACATTTGCACAAGGTCTGGATGTTTAAAAATAAGAAAATAAAATAAGAGATATACAAAAAGACAATAAGAAATATGTGGGACTCAAGGAACAATCACTTGGGCATGAAGAGAGACTAAAGACAAATGTAATTTGTGGCAACCACATAATAAACCATTCTGAAAATAAAATAATAATAATTACTTGTGAGGCCTTTTCTACTACTTTTTCCCTGACCATCTGATTTATTACTTAAACCTTGCCATTTAGGATTTCATCTCCAGCTCTTTCCATTTATAGGAGCACAGATAATCATAAAACATAGTAAGTATTAATTTTGCTGTAGTACAAATATGAATTTCACATGCCTGAAACCATGGTGTGGAGGGATAGGCAACTTAACTGATGTATGAACATACCAGCTTACCTAGTGATATTGTCTAGTTCTGTGTCCCCATCCAAATCTTATCTTGAATTGTAATCTGAATTGTAATCCCCACATGTTGGGGGCGAACCTCATGGTAGGTGATTAAATCATGGGGTCACTTCCTCCATGCTGTTCTTGTGATTGTGAGTGAGTTCGTATGAGATCTGATGGTTTTATAAGGGGCTTTTCCTGCTTCACTCTGCGCTCTTCTTTCCTGCTGTCTTGTGAAGAAGGCTGTGTTTACTTCCCCTTCAACCATGGTTGGAAATTTCCTAAGGTATACCCATCCATACTGAACTGGGTTAAATTAAACCTCTTTCCTTCATAAATTACCCAGACTCGGGTAGGTCTTTATTAGCAGTGTGAAAATGGAGTAATACAGTAAATTGGTACCGCAGAGAGTGCAGCACTGCTGCTAAAATACCTGAAAATGTGAAAGTGATTTTGGGACTGGATAAAAGGGAGAGGTTAGAACAGTTTGGAGGGCTCAAAAAATAGGAAGATGTGAGCAAATTTGAAACTTCCTAGAGATCTGTTGAATGAATTTGACCAAAATTCTGACAGTGATATGGACAGTGAAGTCCAGACTGAGGTAGTTTCAGATAAAGATGAGGAACTTGTTGGGAACTGAAACAAAGGTAATCCCTGCTATGCTTTAGCAAAGAAACTGGCAGCATTTTGTCACTGCCCTAGAGATCTGTGGATCGTTGAACTTAAGAGAGATAATTTAGCATATCTGGTAGAAGAAATTTCTAAGCAGCAAAGGTCGAAGATGAAGCAGAGCATAAAAGTTTGGAAAACTTGCAGCCTAATGATGTGATAGAAAAGAAAAACCCATTTTCTGGGGAGAAATTCAAGCCTGCTGCAGACATTTGCATAAGCAATGAGGAGATGAATATAAATCCCCAAGACAATGAGGACAAAGTCTCCAGAGCATGTCAGAGATCTTCAAGGCAGACCCTCCCATCACTTGCCCGGGAGCCTAGGAGGGAAACATGGTTTCATGGGCTGGCCCCAGCACCTCCCTCCTACTCTGTGCAGTCTCAGGACTTGGTACCCTATTACTCAACCATGGCTAAAAAGGCTCAAAGTATAGCTCAGGCCTTTGCTTCAGAGGGTGCAAGCCCCAAGCCTTGGCATGTGGATTGGTCCTGCAGGTGCTCAGTAGACAAAAATTGAGGTTTGAGAACCTCCACCCAGATTTCAGAGGATGTATGGAAAGGCCTAGATGTCCAGTTAGAATTCTGCTGAAGGGGAAGAGCCCTCATGGAGAACCTCTTCTAGGGCAGTGTGGAAGGGAAATGCGAAGTTGGAGCTCCCACACAGAGTCCCCACGGGGGCACTCTCTAGTGGAACTGTGAGAAGAGGACCACCATTTTCCAAACCCCAGAATGGTAGATTTGAATGCCAGCCATGAAAGCAACCAAAAGGAAGGCTGTACACTGCAAAGACACAGAGGCAGAGCTGACCAATGCAATGGGAGACTAACTTTTGCATAAGCCTGACCTGGATGTGAGACATGGAGTCAAAGGAGGTAATTTTTGAATTTTATGGTTTAATGACTGCCTTATTAGATTTTCGACTTACATGGAGCCTGTAGTCACTTTGTTTTGGCCAATTTCTCCCATTTTGAATGAGTGTATTTATCCAATGCCTGTATTTCATTATATCTTGGAAGTAACTAACTTGCTTTTGATTTTACAGGCTCATAGGCAGAATGGACTTGCCTTATCTCAGAAGAGATTATGAACTTGGACTTTTGGGTTAATAATGAAAGGAGTTAAGACTTTGAAGAACTGATAGAAAGGCATAGTCATGTTTTGAAATGTGAGAAAGACCAGATTTGGGAGGGGCCAGGGGCAGAATAATATGGTCTGGCTTGTGTCCCCACCTAAATGTCATCTTGAATTATAATCCGAATTACAATCCCCACTTGTTGGGGGAGAGACCTCGTGGGAGGTGATTAGATCATAAGGGTGATTTCCCCATGCTGTTCTCATGATAGTGAGTGAGTTCTCATAGGATCTGATGGTATTATAAGGGGCTTTTCTCCTTTTCTCTCTGTACCTTTGTCTCCTTCCACCTTGTGAAGAAGGACATGTTTGCTCCCCTTCCAACATGAAAGTTTCTTGAGGCATGCCCAGCCATGCTTAACTGTAAGTCAATTAAACCTCTTTCCTTTATAAATTACCCAGTCTCAGGTATGTCTTTATTGGGAGCATGAGAATAGACTAATACAGCTAGCTATTTTGATATTTAATTAAAGTATATATGTAGTAAATGCTTGCACAGGCTCCGCATGGTGGTTCATGCCTGTAATCCCAGCACTTTGGGAGGCTGAGGTGGGTGGATCACAAAGTCAAGAGATTGAGAACATTCTGGTCAACATGTTAAAACCCCGTCTCCACTAAAAATACAAAAATTAGCTGGGTGGGTGTGGTGTTGCACACCTGTAGTCTGAACTACTTAGGAGACTGAGTCAGGAAAATCACTTGAACCTGAGATGCGGAGGTTGCAGTGAGCCGAGATTGTGCCACTACACTCCAGCCTGGTGACAGAGTGAGACTCCATTAAAAAAAAAACAAAAGTTGCACATAATTATTTATTTTACTTGGGTACATAGTTCAAAAGAAATTGGTTTTAATGACAAATTTATTTCAGTGATTCAATATATGGTATGAATAAAAATATGGAGCATACACTGGTTTGATTTTTCATCATATTTTATTAAATTGTATTAGGAAAGTCCAGATTACATTATATTTATAAATTTTGGAATTAAGTTATGAGAAAATATATGAAATTTGAGAAACTCCTACATTAGTACAGTTTCTTAGAAAATATTGTCCTTCTCAAATTGAACTAAACCTGAATATGCTTATGGATATACATAGGGTATTTGTTTTCCCAAGTTCTTTTCTGAAAACTTTTGGATAAAGCAAAACAAAACTGGAAGAAATTGTTCAGAACACTGAATTATGTGTTAAAGCAAAGATTTATTTCACTGGATATATTTTAAGATAATTTAAGTGTAATTATTTAAAATGAAATGCTTACAAATTTCTAGATGACTATTGGACTTTGATCACAGTAGCCATGGTTGCAAAAATACCTGTTAGGTTATTGTGTTCATCCTTCTGCTTGGCCAAGCTATATCTCAAACCCAAGAGAGAGGAGTTAGCACTTCATATGCCAAGAAAGCATAATATCTTATAGGATGCCTAAGAGAAAGCATGGTAGAGCCAAGTCAATATAGTGTTTGACTTCTATCCAATAATTCCCCCCACAACCCCAGATAAATGTTCTTCTGTCATTCCAGCTACACGATCTTGCCAACCATATTCTGTTCTAGTTGGAGCATTTGCAAAATTATATCAAGAAAACTATCCAAAAAGAATGCATTGCAGTGCTATATAAGGAAAGAAAAGTAGAAGAAAATATCTTACATGTAAAAGAATTAGGACAAATGCGTTCCTGCAATAATATGATGGAAGTATAAAAAGTGCTAAATCACTAACAAAAAATATTTCTGAAAAAGATCAGCTATCTCTTCCATTTACTAGTAGAACATCTAACACTGAGACTTATGCATGTGGTAGCATAACAAATCCTGCTTGTTCAAGATGAGTGGTAGGAGATGGAAGACTTTAAGGCAATGTTGTAAATAATATCAATACAGGCTGTTTAATATTCAAAGTCTTTCCCAAGCACAAGGATTTATTAACCCGTAGCTTATCACTACTTGATAAGACAAGGATGTCTATTAACTCTTTAGGATCTCTGCATTTGTACATCTCTGTTCATACATTTCCACTTTCCTTTGTTAATTATTTTTCTCATCCTATTTCCTAAAGTGACATGGAAGGCCCTATGTAGAATCTGGTCCACCATTGTGTTTTGTTTGTGATTCACATATGTTTTTGCTTTTTACAATTATTTGGTTGTCGATATTGAAACATCAAAATAATGTCCAGAGTTTGACATTTTTTGACAAATTTTATAATTGGAAAAATTCGTGACAACTAATTAAAGGCATTTCTTCTGGAGTCCACTGTAGTCTCCATCACTTGCTTTGTATCCTGACTCTGAATCATGGTGCCAGTGGCCACATATAATCAGCATATGCTGTTGTTTATTTTTTAACATCTATGCTGTTTTATTAATTTATATCACCTTACTTGCCCCAGAAGAAACTTGAGTTCGAAAATTTTATCTCCAAGTTTGAATTCCTTCATGATTCTATTCAGAAACATTTCCCTTTTCATCCCGTGTCATCTCTCGGTGAGATCAAGGACTTCCAGGTCTTCATGAAATCTCATTATTTTTCTTCTTTTAATGTGCTGGTTCTTTCTTTCATGAGTGCCTAATGTTTGGTGGAGCCAAATACCTGGATGGCCAACCCAGAATGTTAGGACAAATCCATGGATTTTACCTCTTTTCCAATATGTGCATACACAATCCACCAAAGTCTTATAATTAAACATTCAAAATGTCTTCAAAATCCTTTTACATGTTTCTGTTTTCATTCTCTCCCATTTATTCCAAGCCACAAACATATAATGATTATGCTAATATTTGGTGTTATTTGAATAACAAAACAGGCTTCAAACAGGTATCCTCACCTCAAGCTGTGTTTTTCTTCAATCACGACTCAACGCTAGTGAAAGTGATCTTTCAAATACACAAATCTGTACATATAAATGCTCTGTGCAAAGCACTGCAAAATTTTTCCAATTTTATTAGAATAAAAGAAAAACTATGATGTCTTATTCAGCCCCAGATATACTGGACCTGGCTGATTTCTCCTGGCATTTCTGTTTTTCCCTTAGCATCCCATACTCAAGAAATTACATCCTCATTTAACTTTATCCATGCACTAAACATTTTAAGCTCTGAGTATTCATTGCTAATATGCCCACTGTTTGTGTTCTCCTGCCTACTTCTCATTCTGGTATTATTATTATTATTATTATTAAGATGGGGTCTCATTCTGCCACCCAGCCTGGAGTGCAGTGGCACGATCTCGACTCACTGAAGTTTCCACCTCCGGGTTCAAGCAATTCTCCAACCTCAGCCTCCCGAGTAGCTGGGATTACAGGGGTGTTCCACCATGCCCATCTAATTTTTACATTTTTAGTAGAGACGGCGTTTCAGCATGTTGGCCAGGTTGGTCTCAAACTCCTGACCTCAGGTGATCTACCCACCTCAGGCTCCCAAAGTGCTGGGATTACAGGCATGAGCCACCATGCCAGGCCTAGTCTTATATATTATTTATTTATGGAAGTCTTCACTAATTCTTCTAGACTAAGTTATAACCCATTGTGGCCTCCAGACACTTTACTTCTTTGATATAGCACTCTCATATCTGTATTCTATTATCTGTAATTCCTAACACACTATATGTATTTGGAAGTTAAGAATATGGTCTGTTTTATTATCATCTATTTCTAGTCACTACCTCAGTGCCTGACACCTATTAGTCCTTCAGTGAATATTTACTCTATAAAAGAGGGTATGTGTAAGGAAATGTTTTATGCATTGCAGTTGTTATAAGGTCTCCAATAAACCAATAGGTTTTTATTCTTCTTAAGCTTTAGTGTTTGCAAACATAGATTTTAACTATTTTCATTGTATAGCCATAGTTCTCATTAAAAAACATATTAATGCTCCTTTAAGTGATCAAGACACAATTACTACATTTTTATGAAAAAATAATAAAAAATAATATAACCATGGCATGACACTGTAAATTATTTGATTTATTGCTTTCAATTTTTTGTCAGTTTCAGCAATTTAATGCTCATGTTTTAATTTACTTCCTTTCCACAAGTCTGCTTAGTTGGTTGTGTTGTCTGCTGATATGTTCTAAAAAACAATATTCTGCTGAGAAATACGAACAAAACGTTTTAGCTGAATGAGAACATTTAAACAATAATAAAACAATGCACCTGTTTCCCCAAGATTATCTATCTTGAAATCACAGAACTCAGAAGTATCATAGAAGAGATAAATATTTTAACCATTACTAAAATGTGTTGCAATTGCAGCTATATTGGTTGTTAAGAACACTGAAGAAGTATGAAGTAATCAACAATTGGGATCAGCAGTTGATATCAGAAGTCCACAGGCACTGAGAAACATTCAGTCTTATTTGGGTTGCTAGTAGTCAACGGATGGTAAGGAAGCCAGAGTTTGAGAACCACTCCATAAGGTAAGGAAGATGGAAAAGCAGTCACGTGTCTGAGAGACTACAAAATTTAAGCATCATGTTGGACATAGGTGAACAAAAATTAAGACACCTTTGAAGCATGGTAAGGTGTAAAAGGCACGTTAATATTCAGTGTTAAGAAAATAATACCATTATGAAAATGATACCCTCATGCTGTATTATCGAGTGGTTAAAAACTTTCAGTTTCACAAAACGGTAAAAATATTCATACCCTAGATCCACAATTTAAAATTTAGAAATTATTTTATAGATGTGTACCAAATTTTTGCTCTAGAAGTGTTTATTTTTGTCCTCTACAATAGCAGAACAGAGCAAAATAACTCAATTAGGGAACAAACAACAGTGACAACTTAATTCTCAACAGTAGGGATGTATTAAGTTTACTAATAATGGACACATGGAAGAACAAGTAGATAAATGAATAGATAGATAGACAAAATTAGATATAAAAAACTGAAAGGTTATACTCCAAATACTAACAGTGGTTATTTCTGAGTGGTGGATGTTTGTAAGATTTTAATTCATTGTTATTTTCAAAAGACAGAAATACCATTCAACCTAGCAATCCTATTACTGGGTATATACCCAAAGGAATATAATTCATTCTGCTATAAAGACACATGCATGCATATGTTCATTGCATCACTACTCACAATAGCAAAGACATGGACTCAACCTAAATGCCCCTTAACGATAGACTGGAGAAAGAAAATGTGGTATATATACACCACGGAATACCCTGTAGCTATTAAAAAGAATGAGATCATGTCTTTTGCAGGGACATGGATGGACCTGGAGACAATTATTCTTAGCATACTAATGCAGGAACAGAAAACCAAATACCACGTGTTCTCACTTATAACTGGGAGCTAAACAGTGAGAACACAGATACATGAGAAGAACAACACATAGTGGGATCTAAAGGAGGGTGTATGCTGGAAGGAGAGGATCAGGAAAAATGGCTAATGAGTACTAGGCTTAAAACCTGTATCATGAAACAACAACAAACCCCCATAGCACAAGTTTACCTATATAACAAACCTGCACATGTACTTCCTGAACTTACAATAGAAGTTAAAAAATATATATTTGAAATATTTCAATTTTTCACTCCAACTCATACTGATAGTTCCCAAAATGACAAAGCAATCTCAATGTTTCAAAAAGTAATCTCATCCTAGCATCTAGGAACTTAACACAGTTACAACGTAGTTGCATTCTATAAATGTTGATCCTTTTAATTTATTGTATACTTCCCTTTTCCTTGAAAAAGCAACATAAATTTATTAATAGAATAATGAATTATAAAAGGCCAGAATGAAATGGAAATGAGATTTTTGTATGACCACTGTTTCAACTGATAACTTTCTAGAGTATTGAACCATGTCACCATTCATCTTAGGATCTCTCTGTGAAACTTGTCTTTAAGGGTGCTGATTGCCCTAACAATAAACTTGGTATTACATTTCTATATACTATTTGCTTTAAAGTTTAGCTGCACTTTCAAATCATATAAAAAAAGGGAAGCCTAAGACTACCAATGAGATGATCTTCATAGGCTGAGGAATTCAATCACTGTTTCCATCTGTGACTTTGGTTTCTATTTTATCCTGTAGGTGCTGTGTGGCAAGCAAGAGAAAAGAAGAAACAAGATAATCTTGAAGTGTATTGAATTTTGTAACTATACCTACAAAAAGTCTTCAGAGCCCACAAGAATATTTTAAACCGCAGTAAACATGATTGGCTTTTCACATATACTGCCAAACAAACCATTAACACATACTCATACTCCAGAGAACACAAAATGGAATATCATAATTTGTAAATACTTCTGTTATGTTTAAGAGTGTAAAAAAGAAAATAAAAATCAAATCAATGAAAATAAACTATAAATTATGGTTCCAAGTAAGTACAATGATGATACATTACACTACACTTGACAACCATTTAATAAATGTTTATGGAATATTGAATTAAATTTAGTTTTTCATAGAAAAGTTTGATATCATGTAATGAACAATAAAAATCCTTATTTTTTTATCCACATATTATTTTTTGCAAGATTATACTGGAGTCAGAATTGATTGAGAACACTTAAAGTTGTTTATACTTATCTAATTCACTGTTTAAGAATTTGGAAGAAAACCAACTTCTGAGCTGAATTTTGTTCAGTGAGTCTACAGAGAGCTTTTATCCCAGGTGCATAGGTACCAACTCACCTAAATATGCAAATGTATTATTATCATTTATGTCTGATATCTTAATATTTTAAAATAGTCTTTTTAAAGTTATGCCAAAATTAAATTTGCAATAGTATTTGTGTATAATTCATGAATCTTTCAGGGAGACAATA
Source organism: Colobus angolensis palliatus (assembly GCF_000951035.1). Classification (NCBI taxonomy): domain Eukaryota; kingdom Metazoa; phylum Chordata; class Mammalia; order Primates; family Cercopithecidae; genus Colobus; species Colobus angolensis. The sequence continues at coordinate 295,005 of NW_012114544.1, read as the reverse complement.
GAACTTATAGATGTTCTTGTTTTTGAAATCTCTGTAACATCTATTACTTCAATAATATTTTTCAGTCAACTCTATTTTGAATTAAATTGTATTACAAAATTGATAGCATGGCTTCATATAGGATTATTATTGATATACTCCAGGATGGTACAGAATATTATATCTTTTAAGTTGTCACTTGAAAGCAAGAAAAAATGTCTTTATTTCTTTAAGTAGAAAAAGAATTTACTAGAGAATATTTAAGTAGTTTATAGAATTGTTGAACTTTCTAGAGAATAAGTTTAAGGCTAACCTTTCAGGAAGCATGTCATAAACACCACTGCAGATATAGCGTAATGAAAATACCACTGCCCTCCTGCTAGTCAGCAGCCAAGCTCTAGAGAAAATAGCAATGATGCTCTTTTCAGGCCTTTTCATGAAACCATCTCTGCATAGGCCTGAGACTTTGCTAACTCTGATACTAATTAATTACAGATACTTCTGCTGCCACCATGACAAAGAAAATAGAATAGGTCCAGTGCTTAATGTCTTCAATTACTCATTTAGGAACATGAATGACCTAACAGGTGACTGTTGTGTGTAAACTTACCTGCCTCTGTACTAGCTGTCAAAGAAGTTGGTGAATTTTCTGTCTTGTCTTGATCAAGAACTATCTTGAACCTAAAAATTTTCCCTTATAGTTATAGTAGCAGTTTCCATTTTTATTATAGTTAGCAAAAGCTGGAGTCAAACGTTTCCAAAATTTATCAATTCAAAATGTTTGATGCTTGATTTGTCAAAGAAGACAATCACTGTACATATTTTATCACTTAAAATTTAGCACACAATTGACTTATACATTTATAAAGATAGTAAGTCCAGAAGTAAAATATGTAAGAAATGAGACATAAAAGCAAATGTTATTTATTAAGTCCATTTGACAAACATTACGTGTATTAATATAGAACACTACAATAAAGTCCAATTGAAAAGTCATCATTTGAGATTATAAAACAAAGTAAGTGGTATATAATAGTTGACTTTCAACAAGTACACCAAGACAATTCAATTACAGAGAACAAGTTCTAGGACAAATGGTTCTAGGACAACTGTGTACCTGCATGCAAAAGAATGAACTTAGATACCTTGCTTATGTCAGACACAAACAATAATGTCAAACGGAACACAGAACAAAACTTAAGAGCGAAAATTCTTTAACAGTTGAAAGAAAACATACAAGTAAATCTTTATGACCTTGGGATAGGGAAGCTCCTGTTAGATTTGACACCAAAAACACAATAAAATAAAAATAAATACACTGAAATTCATCAAAATTAAAAACTTTTATGCTTCAAGGGATTGAAAGAAATGTGAAAATACAACTCAGAATGAGACAGAACATTTGAAAACAATCTATTTGATAAGGAATTTGTATATAGGATATTTAAATAACACAATACAATAACAAAAAGACAATAAAGCAAAATTTTAAAAGTACTGTGGACTGGAATAGGCATTTCCCCAAAGAATATATACAAATGTCTAATAAGCCCATGAAATAATGACCCATTTGAGTAGTGCAAATAGAACCCACAATAAGATATTTTACACACACTAGGATGGTTATAATCAAAAAGAAAGAAAATAACAAGTGTTTGTGACAATGTAAAAAAATTGGAACCATCATTCATTGCAAATGAGAATATTAATTGGTAAAACCACTTTAGAAAACAGTTTGGCAGTTCCTCAAAATGTTAAATATAGAGTTATCATATGATCCAGCAATTCTACTCCTAGGCATATAGCAAAGAGAACCGAAAAGATATCCCCACACAGAAACTTGTGCATGAATGTGTATAGCAGTATAATTCCTAAGAATGGCAAAGAAGTAGAGAAAACCCTAGAGTCAATCAACTGAGTAGATACATAAAATTACACACACACACACACACACACACACTCACAAATATCATTTAGAAATTAAAAGAAATGAAGTCTTTAGATACCCTACAACATGAATGAAGCTTGAATACATTATGTTAAGTGAACAAAGCTGGTCACAAATGACTACATATCATATGATTATATTTCTACTAAAATATCTAGAACAGAAAAATCTATAGAAACAGAAAGCAGAATAGTGGTCTTCTAAGGATGAAGTTACTTGAGATAAATGAGAAGTAATTATTAATGAGCATGTGCTTTATTTTGGAGATATAAAATGTTCTAATATTGTGATGAGGATTGCACAACTCTGTGAATACACTAAATATCATTAAATTATGTCCTTGCATGAGTGTATTATATAGTATGCAAATTACATTTCAATGAAGTTTAAAGTAGGTAGTATACTTTTTATTTTTTTGTCAAAGTTTTTTTTTGTTTGTTTGTTTGTTTTGTTTTTGTTTTTTTTTGAGACAGGGTCTCACTCTGCCCCCAGGCTGGAGTGCAGTGGCCGGATCTCAGCTCACTGCAAGCTCCACCCCCCGGGTTTACGCCATTCTCCTGCCTCAGCCTCCCGAGTAGCGGGGACTACAGGCGCCCGCCACCTCGCCCGGCTAATTTTTTTGTATTTTTAGTAGAGACGGGGTTTCACCGTGTTAGCCAGGATGGTCTCAATCTCCTGACCTCATGATCCGCCCGTCTCGGCCTCCCAAAGTGCTGGGATTACAGGCTTGAGCCGCCGCGCCCGGCCTTTTGTCAAAGTGTTAAAGCTTGGATATGATGCTGGGTGTTTTTCTTAAATATTTTGCTAGCCAAAATATTTATGGAGGAATGCCCCCCAAAATAATTTTATCTGTCAGTTATTCATCATTTCAAGTACCTAAAATGTCATCAAATATAAATATACAGCAACAGCATTATGAAGCCAAGTTTTAATTTCCAAGGAGTGGAAACCACCAGTTAGTGTAAGTAATACCTGTGAACAGGGTAAATGACTTATATTAGTGAATTTACCAGAAAAGTAACAAAATATAATAACAGCTGAAGAATTTATACAAATGCTTCTCTTGCTCAAAAACCCTATGGCATCTAAAAAAAATTGGAAAGTTTTACTGCAAATTGATGCTAGAAATTTGCTTTTACACATCCATCAAGAAAGAGGTAACACTCAAAACATTCCCTCAATATTTTAATCACCTTTCGTGTTTCAAGATAAATACATTATCAACCCTATTAAATATATATATAAAACTGGAAGAAACCATCTCAGAGATTTTTATATCTTATTATATCATAAACAAAATTCAAAAATATTCTAATTAAGGCCCAGTGTATGCATTAAAATGCCTATCTCGATATATTTAGTTTCAATAAATACAAATAAAAATTTAAATTTTTTTTGGATACATTTGTTATAGTTATTGACACCACCATATGACTAACATGCAATTATTCATTCAAATTTGGTCAATCAAGTATTTATGTAACTTCCTTACTTTTACAATTAAGCTTCATGAGCCTGGATGGCAGGCATGTATTATCTGAGTTGCCAATCATAAATCAAGGGCATATAGCATTATTTTAGAAAATAGAGGAGGAGGGAGGACTTCTAAACTCATTCTATAAGATCATTACTATCCATATAGCAAAACCACAAAAAGACATCACACGGAAAGTAAGCTACAGGCTAATACGCTCCATGAACATAAACATAGAGATCATTACAAAGTACTTGATAATTGGATCCAGAAACATTTTTAAAGGATCATATATCACAATCCAGTTATGTATTTAACTTACTAAAACCAATTAATATAATTGTCATACTAACAAAAAAGGGGGGGATACATACACAAGTATCTTAACAGAGGCAGAGAAATAATTTTACAAAATTCAACACTCCGTATAAAAACCTTCAATAATCTATAAATAGAGACTTCCTCAACCTGAAAGAAAAACAAATATTTGAAAAACTCACAGCTAAGCTACATTTAATGGTGAAAACAAAAAAGGCTTTTAATCCCTTAAAAGTAAGAATAAATCAAAGATGTTCATGTCATCACTAGTACTATTCAAATAGCACTAGTTATAGGCACTGTAATAAGGTATGTAAATGTGCATACAAAAGAAGAAAGTGAAGGAGAAAAAGATTAATGTCATGAAGACTAGAAAGAGGTAAGACTATCTTTACTTGCAAATGACAGGATCTAATAGGCTGAATATCCAAAGAAGACACACCTGCATGCATGCACACACAAATCTCCTTAATTGTGTAAGGCAGTTTACCTAGTTTGAATCAATATAAAAATCATTTGTATTTCTAAAGCCTATTAAAGTGTGATCTGAAAATAAAATTAAGAAAAAGTTCCATTTATAATGGCATCAGAAAGATAAAAGTACACAGGAATACATTTTTCAAAGTTTCAGGTTTATACCGAGAATTGTATAAAATGTTTGCAGTGAGAAAATAAAGAAGGTCCACATAAATTGAGAGATAATCTGTTATTATTAATTAAAGGAAAAATACATTCAGGATGACAGTTCTCTTCAAATGAATTTGTAAATTCATCGCAAGCCCAATAAAAATTCTAGGAGTCTTACTTTGTAGAAATTTACAAGCTGGTTTTAAAACTTACATGAGAATGTAAAGGACGTAGAATAGCCAAGACAATATGTAAAAATTATAATAGGATTGAAGGACTGACACTACCCAATTTTAAAACTTATGATGAAGCCACAGTAATAAAAAAAAAAAAAAAGTGTGGTACTAGCATAAGGATAGACAGATAAAGTAACAAAACAGATTCAAGAGTTCCGAAATAAATGCTTACTTTTATAATTTATTGATTTTCAATAAACTCTTCAAGATAAGCCAATGGGGAAAATTTTAAATTCAACAAATGATTCTCAGAAAATTGGATATAAAAAGGAACGTAGACCGTTACCCCATATAACACAAACATTAACAAATACTCTAACCTAAATGTATGAGAAAAAGTTAAGAATTTACAATAAAACATAGGGGAAAATATTCATGAAACTGGGCCAATCAAGGGCTCTTAGATATGGTAACAAAAGTAAATTCATAATAAAAAGAAAAAAATTGATTTTTTCATAATTGAAAACTTTTGTATTGCAAAAGATCTTTAGAAAAGAAAGAACAATCAATAGAATAGGAAAAATGTTTACAAATTTCATATCATAATGAATTTGTATATAGTAACTGAAAAATTCTTTAAACACAGTAATGAGATAAATAACAATTTTCTTAAGTAGACATGCTATTTAAAGACAAATTTTACTAAAAAGCATATATAAGTAGCTAATAGACACAGGTAAAATTGCTTAAAATCCTTAGTTATTAGAGAAATCTTAACACCACAATGAAGTACCACTTCACATGAGAATGCCTATATTAAAAACCATAAGCAACACCAAGTGTTAGCAGGGGTTTGGAGAAACTGGAATCTTTGTATATTGCTGAGGGTAATATAAAATGGTACAGTCACTTTAGAATATAATTCATCAGTTCTTAAAAAGTTAAGCATAAGCTTTCCATATGATCCAGTCATGCTACTCCTAGAAATCTAATTACCAGAATTGAAAATTTCTGTCCACAAAAGCTTTGTCAGTAAATGTTCATAGCAGCATTATTCATAGTAGCTGAAGACTGGAGGATCTAATCCAAATGCCTATCCATAAACTAAGGTGCCTTAGCCACACAATAGAACAACTAGTCAATAATAGGAAAGACACACTTTTTCCTTTTATTGATACAAACCACAACATGCTTTCATTGCAAAACAAGCAAAAAACCTGCAACATTTTTCTTAGTGAAATAAATCAGATGCAAACGGCCTCAAGTTGCTTGATTCTAATTACATAAGATGTCTAGAAAAGAAAAAATTATAGACAGACAGCGGACAAGTGGCTCTCTAAGGATGTTGTTAGGGGAGGAATTAACTGCACACAGGTATGAGGCTACTATTTGGGTTAGTAGAAATGTTCTAACAGTGAATTTTGAGTGATAGTTGCATAAGGTGAATAGATTTACTAAAAATTGTGGAATTGTGTACTTCCAGACATAATTTATGACCTATAAATTATCACTCAATAAAACTGTGAAAAAAATAATGGTGAGTGAAAAGCTCTGTTTGCCATTTAAAACCTACAAATTTCAGGATGGAATTTAATTTAATCAACTTTTATTACATGTCCACTCATGAAATAATTACTGTACCTATGGGGAAGGAGTTTACAATAGTCAGGCATAAATTGTGGGCCAAACTCTGCATCTGGAGTCTATGGACAGTCTCTCCTGGTTAATAGGGAGAGGATGCAGGAGTTAGTTTACCAGTAAAAATAGTAAAAAGGAAGAAAAAGAACAAGAAGGCCACCACTTTCAAATGAATGTGAAATTCTATTTTAATTGAAGCAAAATAGAATAAGCCCTCTGTATCCATGAGTTCCACATCTGTGGATTCAAGAAACTACAGATTGAAGATATTCAGACAAGAAAAATGAATGGTTGTGTCTGTACTGAACATGTACAGGCCTTTTTTCTTGCCATCATTCCCTAAATAACATAGCATTAATACAACAACCATTTACGCAGTATTTACATTGTATTAGGTATTTTAAGAACTCTAGAGATGATTTAAACTAAATGAGGTGATGTAGGTAGGTTATATGCAAATACTACACCATTTTATATAATAGACTTGAACATCTCTGGATTTTGGTATGGGGGAGGGCTAGAAACAGTGCTCTGAATACTCAGAGAACTGCATTTACTTTTATTAGGCTGAAATGGAAGGCAAAATACCAGTAATTATTAGATCAGTATCAGAAGTAAAGAGAAGTAGGGATGTTATCTGAGAATCTGCAATCTTTATATTGGGAGCATGGAGAAGATTAGGGCATTTTGTCATTGGATGTTATTCTTGTAGACAGATCGGTTTAGTTCCTGACATGGAGATCCAAAGATCTGCTGATTCACAGTCCTGATGTGAAAAATTTGTGGATCTTTTTCCTGACATGGAAAAGTTGCTTCCTGTTGTATTAAAATAAAAATTAGTCTCTGATACTAATGGAAAGAAGAAAGTGTACAATTATATTTAAGTTTCCTTGTCATTGAACATTGTTTAACACTGTACTCTTTAAAGGCAACTGAAGTAAATTCCAGCACTCCAACACGCCCTTACCTTTCAAAAGACTGAAGAACCTCATTAGATGTTTTTTTCAAAGGAAAGTTGAGAAATACATTACTGAACTGGAAGAGATAATTTTTGTGTTTGATTTTACCATGTGCTAACTCTTTTATGGCACTAAACATGTTGTTTAACTTCTGATCTTTAATTTTTCATTATAAAGTTATAAATAGCAGCATATTTTCTTACCCATTTGTAAGAAATGAGAAACCTTATATTAAATCACTCAGTAAATGGCAAAACATTTTAAAACTTGAAGTCACATTTCTATTTTTATTTAACTTGAAAATAAATTACTGTTTCTCTGTCAAAAGCATACAGTATTTTCTAAATGTATGTTACAATGCCCCTAAAACAATCTCTAAATATATATTATATATGTCTTGCTTTTAGAAAGCCAAGTATTTTTTTCTACACAGAGAAAATCAATTTATTGTTCCACTCAGTGTGGAGATTTATTTGTAACCTGCCTGTCAGCTCAGCACAATGTCAATGTAGATTTCTCAAATAGTTTTTATTTTAGAAAACTAAGTTTTTATTTTAGCAATATTGCAAAAGTAGTAGGGCAATTTCCCTTGTACCACACAGTTTTCCCATTATTGACATATTAAGTATGATACTTTTGTCACAAAGAGCCAATATTGGTACATTATTGTTGAGTAATGTCCATAGTTTCTTTAGACTTCCTTATTTTCTACCTAATGCCCCTTTTTTGTTTTAACATCCTATCCACATTACCACATTACATTTAGTCATCCTGTCTTCTTGATTTTGATTAACTTGGCAGTTTTGAGGAATATTGACTAGGTATTTTATAGAATGTCTCTCGGTTGGGATTTGTCCGTTGATTTTCTCATGACTAGACTGAACTTGTAATTTGTGGGAAAGAAGAACACAAAGTAACAAACTGTTTAAGATGTTTTTCATTAGATCATGTCAAGTGTACATACAGTTAACATGGTTCATCAATATTGATCCTAATTTTGATATTCTGGTTGAGATAGTGTTTTCCAGCATCTCCATTCTAGAGTTACCTTTGTATAACCCTTTTCATACTGTGCTCTTTGTAAATAAGTCCACATATGAAGCCCACACTTAAGGAATGGGCAGTTATATTACACTTCCTTGAGGGTACAGTAACAACATAAATTAATTGGAATTCTTTGACACTGGAGATCTCTGATCCTTCATGTATTTATTTATTCAACCATTTATATTAGTATGGAATCTGGATATTTATTTCATCTTTTGGGATATAATCCAATAATACTTTACGTTTTGCTACTCAAACTGTTCTAGCTTTGGCCATTTGGAAGCTTGAAAGGTTGAATCTCGTATCCGTTTAACATACCTCTATCATTGTAGGTTGTTTTTAAAAATTTGTTTGTTCATTCTGAAAATTTTCCTACCTTCTTGTACTACAAGGCGCATAATGTATATTTTCTGTCCTAATCCAAGAGTCAGCCATTTCTCTAAGGAGTCTTGGTTCTTTTGATTAGATAATGGCATTAACAGTCAAGAGCAGGATGCAAGGCGTGCTCTTTGCTGCTGCAACTCCTTGTTTTGGGCTCTCTCAGCTGACAAAGCAAGGAAATGTGTGTGTGTGTGCATACTCAGCCATGTATAAACACATATTTATATATATTTCTATATATAACCATCTACCTTTACATTAAACTGAAGGTAAGTTCATACTGATGTCTATACCTCTAATCCAATACCATGTAAATTATTTAAGCTTACTCCCTTTGCCTAAATGTAACTTCCCACTTCAACAGTGAGTTATTGGACTCCCAATATTTGCCATCCATTTTCTTAATTGTTCAATTCCAGTGTACATGTGTAGCAGTTTTAGAACTGTTGATCTGTGTCCTCCATGAGACACCACTTTATCACCAAGCATACATGCTTATGTAGATTACGTGTGGTTTCTTTGGACTTTATTCTTACAGACTCCACTCATTTCTAGTTATTTAGATCAACACCCCTTTTCTGCACCCCAAGAGTGAGGTTGTTTTGCACATTTGTAATACATTTAGATAATTTTGTCACATTCTGCATTCTATTCCAGAATCCTCCACTTAAGTGATTTAAAAAATTGCATAGTTTCATGCTTTGAGTCATATAATCCTCCAGATTTTAACAAATTATCTTTAAAAATTTCTAATTACTCTTAAAAACTTACAAAAGTTATTGTGAAGGTGATTCTGGATTATTGCAATCTTCTCTGATCTTTCACATTTCTATTCATCACTACTTTGGTCTTCATGGTTTCACTTATTCCTGCTGTGTATGAATAATAAATTTAGTAGAGAACATGGCAACTCCTGTGGCCAAGAAATGTAATGACCGGGAGATTTTAGCTTTTCTCTTTGGCAATACAATTGATCTAAGTTAAATGCAATTAATTAATTTAATACAAGAATTGTGTAGCCGAGAGTAACATAGAGTTAAAGAGGCATCTAGAGAAGAAGGAAAAGCAGCACTGAGAATCAGAATACACTGAAAGAGGAATTGGGAACACCTGTTTAGCTGACAATTTGCTAGACCTGTACAGGTACACTTCAAGATTTTATTAAGGTTAAACTTATTAGGATCGAATGGAACAAACCCAAAGCAAACTCAACTTACCAAGTGAAGTTTAAATTTGTTTTGGTTGGTTCCAGGGCTCTTTTATCAGGATTAAACATGAGTGAGACTGTCTATTGTACCACAGATCAACATCACAGAGCAAGCTAAGGATACATTAATTCTCAATGCAGTTCTGCTTATCATGTGCTGGGTGACTTCCTGTGTTATCATTTATATGGAAGAACTATGGGATGCATGAACTTCACATACTTCTTCATAAAGTAAATAGGTTAATCTTTACATAGCAATAGTTGGATTAATCTGAAAACAAATAAGAATCATGAATTTGAGATTTATAAAAATCTTTAAACTATGAATTTAAATTTGTGTATCAACATGCATGTAATCTCCATATAACATTTAAAAATGTAAACATCATGGAGAGGTAAGCATTATAAAATATGCACTAAATTAGGCCAGCTAAGCAAGTAAACCATAGTTGAGAAACATTTTTATATGAAAAAAAAGAAGTGAGTAAACTCTTAAAGGGGCTAGTTGGCTTATCTACTGAGATAATTAAATTGATGAAAAAGCTAAATGAATTATGATAAAGCTACAGAGAAACCCCAACTGTAATAGTGGAATGAGAAAGAAAAATGTAGAGTTAAAAAAAAAAGAGTGAGTCACATTGAGAATGTTTTTTATTGAAACAAACTTATGAAACACAGTCTGTTCTCAAAAAGGTTACTCTCTTTAAGTGTTAATGTAAATCTATTCTCAAATTATAATTTATTATTAATAATTTATGATGATAACACTACTGACAATTTATTGAGCATTTAATATGTCAGGCATTGTGCTATAATCTCTTTCTAGACATTACTTCACTGAATTCTCTCAAGGATTTTGAAACTGGTATAATTATCTCAAGACATATCCAGACAGAGGCATCAAGGCTCAAAAAGTTTCCATGCTTGCAGTTTATGTTGAGCTACAAAATTAAGATTCAGTTTTCAATTCAATGTTTTACCATAAAGCTCACTGTTAAATAGTATATTCATAGATACATTCATTGTATCTATTAAAAATAATGTCATAACCTCCTATACTTCATAGATTTGTTTATCTACCAACATGAGGAAGAAAAAATTTTCAAAGGATCAGAAAGCATAGGTGCTCCCAGCATATCTTTGGTTCTTCTGAAATTAGAAGTTTCCAAGTATTCTGCCTGGTATATGCCATATAAAAAGAGTGTTGAGCTCATGGCTGCAGTAGACATTGGTTCATATGGATAATATGGTTACACATGATAGGGGAGTATGTGGGTGCCTGGTGATGCTAATAAATTCTTCTCATTATCAATGTATTCTATCCTTGGGGATCAAAATTTTTCTGGCAAATTTTATTAACTAAAAGTTTTTAAAAATATTTCACAATCATGTTATGCCCTATAGTATATGGTTAACAATGAACAAGGAAATCATATGTGAAGGGGTGAGATGGTTTTTAGAGCTCCTTCTTTCACATGGAAACTTTTAGGCTGCCTTAAAAATATAAAAATAATAGTATGAGATTATATACTTTAATTAATTTTTATGGGACACAATTGGGAGCAATCTGCTTTCCAAACAATCATCACCTGTAACATGTTTGTAAAAATATTTTGCCTTATGAAGACCTATGATACACAACATGTTTATATAAGTATACTTTTTGAATCTAAAAAAATTCAATGAAAAGGAAAAACACATTTGTCTCACTTCTATATGACAAAATAACTATGACTTGATTTATATTCTATTAAACATAGTAAATGAATAGCAGCTATTTGCAATGACCTTTTATAATCCATAGAGGCACAGAATTCCAGTGGAATTTGAAACCACAGAGTTGGAATATTTCCTAGGCTTTGACTCCATTCAATTCTGTGAGATCAACACTCTAATATTACACACACATCTGAATTCCCTGATACTGTTATACACATGATTACATGTAGTGTTAGCCATTCCTCTATCCCTTTCATGCTCCCTGATGTCTATTGTTGCAAAGTTGAAGATGGCAATGATGGTGTGTAGGCATTGCAAACAAATTATGACTATTAACCCTGCAATGGCAGCAAATTGACACCCCCATTAAGGGTGCTAATATTGGATATTCTATCTCTTAACTGGTATGGCAATTGTCATATAATTCTGCGTTTCAAAATTGCTTTAACACATCCCCACCAACACCTCAACACTTGAACTTCGTGCTCCTAAGGCATTGCAGATATCTTAATAAAATTGTTTGATTCTGCAACCCATTCTCCTAATTCAATGGAAAGGAAAACACACGAGTCTATGAGGAAGTAGCTAAGATCAATCTGAGTGATTAACAATGAATTTTCCTTTGAATCATCCACTTGTGGCCACACCTAGGGTGGAGCTTGAACACTTCAATTGGCTCTTCCCTGGTGAAGGCCTCTTTCAATTGAGGTTCCTTTTTTCTTTTTTCTCATTGTTACCTGGCAGTTTTGTTCTGCAGATTTTCCAAGCACGGCCCTTCTTCTCACCATCATCCCTAACATATCAAGGAAATTCCACTGGTACCATAGATAAAATGTCACCATACTACTGAAGCTGTAGAATAAAATCTTTATAAAATTACATTGGCATCAAAGGTTTCTTGTCATTGGTCACTGTTGAACATTGGAAAATAATATGTAAGAGTGTGATGAGTATTACCCTATTCCAACTACAATGGAACATCCCATTTTCTTCTGGATTAACCAGTTACAGGAAATGTTTCAATGTCACAAACACCCTTCTAGATATTGCATTGTCTGAGACTCTATATTTCATTTGGGAATATCTTCTTGGGATATCTAAAGGAGGGTTATCCAGAGTAAGAGAATTAGCTGGATGCTGAGACAAATGTCAGGGCACAGAAGCACATCATTCCTGCTTGATGGTCTTTGGCTGAAGCGTACCTCTCCCCAGAGAGCCACATGAATGGCATCTAGTATAGCATTAGGAGTGTGTGCGCAGAGGATGTTCAGTGCCAACTCATTGCACCTGGGTGCCCCTGGGTCTCTGGGTACTAGAGTAGGCTGAGCTTGCTCAAATAGAGCCTGACAGGATCTTTCTACTGATTCTACTGATTCTCACACTTTTCATAAGCCCCATCTGTCTAATACCTGACTAATACTAATATGACTAATAATTTATCTACCATACATCCAGCACGTAAAAACTTTACCTATTTCATGACCATGTGAGGAAACGAACAGCATTAAGCATCCTACCACATTTTTTTTTTCACTTTTACCTCACCTGTAATAATTTTCAAACTAAGATTTTCACCCCTTTGTCCTCTGGTTTGGCTCCAATAATCTTTCCCTAAAGTGATGAACGGCACGTGTCTAAGGCTGCAGGAGCACATGGAAGGGTCCTTGAAATAAAAGTAAATACATAAAATGAGGCACAGTTGGCAATAAGTGATACAACTGAATTACTCAAATTAATACAACACATAAGCATCACTCACTTTGAACAGAAGAGAAATCTCCTTGGTGTTAAGTAATGATTCTCAAGTGGGATGACCTGTTCATAGAGTCACAGAGGTGAATACAACAGAATCACTTTGAGAACCTTTTCAAATCATACATCCCCAGTAATATGCCCTCCTTAAGGGAAATGGAGTTCTCCTCTCATCTCTCATCAAAATCACTAGTAGAATGGAAATCGATCATATCGTTCAGGATTTTTTTTCTTCTAACAATGTAAAAATACAATTATAAGAACCACATTAATATTAAAATACATGACAACAATAAAACAAGGGCAATAGTGAAGTAAAATGGCATTTGCTAATGATTTCAAAAGAGTGGCTTAAGTTCAAATAAATTAATAATTTACTCAGCATTCTGCATAAACATATCTATTAACTTACAAGCTGTTTTTTAAGAAAATTGTATACATTTAAGTGGTACAAGTGCAGTTTTGTGACATGGATGTATTAAGCAGTGGTGAAGTCTGGGCCTTAGTGTACATGGTACCCACTAAGTAATTTCTCATCATTTTCCCCTCTCCCACCATTGGATGTTTAGCACAGCACTGTTCGTATTAGCAAATGTATGATTTTTTAAAAACTTTTCTCTTGTGATAGACGCATCAAAAAGATCTAGCAAACACACATACACACACACACGCACACTACTGGTTTTTTTTCTCTGAGGAATTCTGACTAATACTGACATGATTATGAATAAGAATATGTAATTTTTGAGTATCATAACTAATAATTATTATAAATGTATAACTATGAAAGGCCTAAATACTGCAAAGGATAGTTCTATGACAATGAATACGAAAGGATATGTACCTAAATTGGTGGTAAGAAAAGCTTCATTGAGCAAATAATACTTATGATCTGAGGATAAATTAAGAGGTAACTAGGTAAAGGAGGGTGAGGGAAAAAAATTTCAGACAAAGAATAATACGTGCAAATACTCTGTGATATGAAAAAGGTGTCGTGTTCCAGAAAGGGAAAGAATGTCAGTTGACAAAGAGCAAGGAGGGGAATGTAGCATGAAGATATTCCAAGGTTAAGCAAAGATATCTTAAGCAGAAAGAAATAACATGAGATTTTTGTTTTAAAAACATCAAAACTGTGGTTGTCATTTGGTCTTACTACTCTTATATGGCTCATTTAGGAATCATTTTAGTATTGAATCTATTTGGTAGGTAGATTGAATACAGTCATATCTTTAACCACATTAGTAGGTATATATTTTGATGGTGATCAGTACTAAAGTCTGCAGATCAAAAAGAACTGTCTGTTTACAAATACCAAAAATGAAAGACTATGTATCTGAAGTATATAAGCTGCATAAAACATAATTTTAACATGCATTTCAAATAAAACCTTCGATATAAGCATTCCAATATTCCAGTCTTACCAAGTTTTGAATTATTTTGTTTACCTTACTCCAAGAAACCTTTGGTATCTCAATTTCATTTAATGTAGGTCATAGTTTTCTTCCAGTTTTAGAAAATCAACATGGCAATCCGTTGGAGCTCTTTCCAACTGTTCAAACTACAAAACGGTGAAAACATATTACATGGGATTTCTATCTGTATAACATAACAAGCTTAGAGAGGTCATTTAGAAAAAGAGACAACCGGTCAGGAGCAAGATGACCAAATAGGAACAATTCCAGCCTCCAGCTCCCAGCGCGAGAGACGCAGAAGACGGGTGATTTCTGCATTTTCAACTTAGGTACTGGGTTCATCTCACTGGGGAGTGCTAGACAATTGGTGCTGGTCAGCTGGTGCAGCCCGACCAGTGAGAACTGAAGCAGGGCTAGGCATCGCCTCACCTGGGAAGTGCAAGGGGGAAGGGAATCCCCTTTCCTAGCCAAGGGAAACTGAGACACACAACACCTGGAAAATCAGGTAACTCCCACCCTAATACTGTGCTTTACCAAGAGTCTTAGCAAATGGCACACCAGGAGATTATATCCCACACCTGGCCCAGAAGGTCCCACACCCACGGAGCCTCCCTCTGCTAGCATAGCAGTCTGAGATCTAACTGCAAGGCAGCAGTGAGGCTGGGGGAGGGGTGCCTGCCATTGCTGAGGCTTAAGTAGGTAAACAAAGCCTCCAGGAAGCTCAAACTGGGTGGAGCTCACCACAACTCAAGGAGGTCTGCCTGTCTCTGTAGACTCCACCTCTGGGTAGAGTCTGACAGAAGTCTGACAACTTTGAAGAGAGCAGTGGATCTCCCAGCATGGAGTTTGAGATCTGAGAGCAGACAGACTGCCTGCTCAAGTGGGTCCCTGACCCCTGAGTAGCCTAACTGGGAGACATCCCCCACTAGGTGCAGACTGACACCTCACACCTCACACGGCGGGGTACACTCCTGAGATGAAGCTTCCAGAGTAAGATATTCTATCTTCCGCAGCCTCTGCTGCTGATACCCAGGCAAACAGGGTCTGGAGTGGACCTCAAGCAACCTCCAATAGACCTACAGCAGAGAGTCCTGAGAGTTAGAAGGAAAACTAACAAACAGAAAGGACACCCACACCAAAATCCCATCAGTACGTCACCAGCATCAAAGACCAAAGGCAGATAAAACCACAAAGATGGGGAAAAAGCAGGGCAGAAAAGCTGGAAATTCAAAAGATAAGAGCGCATCTCCCCCTCCAAAGGTATGCAGCTCATCGCCAGCAATGGATCAAAGCTGGATGGAGAATGACTTTGATGAATTGAGAGGAGAAGGCTTCAGTTGATCAAACTTCTCAGAGCTAAAGGAGGAACTATGTACCCAGCGCAAAGAAACTAAAAATCTTGAAAAAAGAATGGAAGAAAGGATAACTAGAATAATCAATGCAGAGAAGGCCATAAACGAACTGACAGAGATAAAAACCATGACCCAAGAGATACGTGACAAATGCACAAACTTCAGTAACCGACTCGATCAACTGGAAGAAAGAGTATCAATGATTGAAGATCAAATGAATGAAATGAAGCGAGAAGAGAAGTCTAGAGAAAAAAAGGAAAAATAAATGAACAAAGCCTGCAAGAAATATGGGATTATGTGAAAAGACCAAATCTACATCTGATTGGTGTGCCTGAAGGTGAGGGGGAAAATGGAACCAAGCTGGAAAACACTCTTCAGGATATCATCCAGGAGAACTTCCCCAACCTAGTAAGGCAGGCCAACATTCAAATCCAGGAAATACAAAGAACATCACAAAGATATTCCTCGAGAAGAGCAACTCCAAGACACATAATTGCCAGATTCACCAAAGTTGAAATGAAGGAAAAAATCTTAAAGGCAGCCAGAGAGAAAGGTCG
>NW_012114544.1:277914-278384 GCF_000951035.1 Colobus angolensis palliatus | reverse complement strand
AACCCAGAATTTCATATCCAGCCAAACTAAGTTTCATCAGTGAAGGAGAAATAAAATCCTTTACAGACAAGCAAATGCTTAGAGATTTTGTTACCACCAGGCCTGCCCTACAAAAGATCCTGAAGGAAGCACTAAACATGGAAAGGAACAACCAGTACCAGCCACTGCAAAAATATGCCACAATGTAAAGACCATCGATGCTAGGAAGAAACTGCATCAACTAACGAGCAAAATAACCAGCTAATATCACAATGACAGGATCAAGTTCACACATAATAATATTAACCTTAAATGTAAATGGACTAAAGTGTCCAATTAAAAGACACAGACTGGTAAATTGGATAAAGAGTCAAGACCCATCAGTTTGCTGTATTCAGGAGACCATCTCACGTACAGAGACACACATAGGCTCAAAATAAAGGGATGGAGGAAGATCTACCAAGCAAATGGAGAACAAAAAAAAGCAGAGG
>NW_012114544.1:275284-275963 GCF_000951035.1 Colobus angolensis palliatus | reverse complement strand
AGAATTGGAAAAAACTGCTTTAAAGTGCATATGGAACCAAAAAAGAGCCTGCATTTCCAAGATAATCCTAAGCCAAAAGAACAAAGCTGGAGGCATCACGCTACCTGACTTCAAACTATACTATAAGGCTACAGTACCCAAAACAGCATAGTACTGGTACCAAAACAGAGATATAGACCAATGTTCTGAGAACAGAGCCCTCAGAAGTAATACCACACATCTACAGCCATCTGATCTTTGACAAACCTGACAAAAACAAGAAATGGGGAAAGGATTCCCTATTTAATAAATGGTGCTGGGAAAATTGGCTAGCCATATGTAGAAAGCTGAAACTGGATCCTTTCCTTACTCCTTATATGAAAATTAATTCAAGATGAATTAGAGACTTAAATGTCAGACCTAAAACCATAAAAACCCTAGAAGAAAACCTAGGTAATACCATTCAGGACATAGGTATGGGCAAGGACTTCATGTGTAAAATAACAAAAGCAATGGCAACAAAACCCAAAATTGACAAATGGGATCTAATTAAGTTAAAGAGCTTCTGCACAGCAAAAGAAACTACCATCAGAGTGAACAGGCAACTACGGAATGGGAGAAAATTTTTGCAATCTACTCATCTGACAAAGGGCTAATATCCAGAACCTACAAAGAACTCAAACAAATTTACAAGAAAAAA
>NW_012114544.1:248741-274814 GCF_000951035.1 Colobus angolensis palliatus | reverse complement strand
CATGGAATACTATGCAGCCATAAAAAAGGATGAGTTTGTGTCCTGTGTAGGGACATGGATGCAGCTGGAAACCATCATTCTCAGCAAACTATCGCAAAAACAGAATACCAAACACTGCATGTTCCCACTCATAGGTGGGAATTGAACAATGAGATCTCTTGGATTCGGGAAGGGGAACATCACACACCAGGGCCTATTATTGGTGGGGGGATGCCATTGGGAGTTATACTTGATGTAAATGATGAGTTGATGGGTGCTGATGAGTTGATGGGTGCAGCACACCAACATGACACAAGTATACCTATGTAACAATCCTGCACATTGCGCACATGTACCCTAGAACTTAAAGTATAAAAAAAAAAAAAAAAGACAACCAATTTAATGGAAAAGTAGGCAAAAGACATAAATGGCAAAGAACATTAATGCAAATGGGCAATTAGCACGTGAAAGGAAACTCAGCTTCATGGTAATTAGCAAAATTCAAATACTAACAAAAATGAGATATCATTTTTTACTTATCGTATTGGAAAACATTAAAATATTTGATAACAGTCAAATATTGTTTTCCAAAAATAAATTAGTGCAATTTGGAAGGGAAAAGTGTATATAATCCCATATACACTTTTATTTTTTATATGCCTCTTACAGAAAATTTTGTTCATGTACACATGTGTAAGTGTCTGTATGCACATGCAAAACCACACACACACACACAAAAAAAGGAACCCATCTATGGAAGTTCTTTACATGAATGTAAACATTACAAACACATACCCACACATACAATACATTTTTTTGTGTATCCGTGTATGTGAAGGAGTGTGTGTTCGTGTGTGTGTGTGTGTGTGTGTGTGTAGAAAGACTGACATAGAGATAGAGATAGAAAGCTAGAGGGAGAGAAAGGAATCCTTAAAATAAAACAGACATTTGTCCCATTTGTATGTCTTTCAGCCTACAACTCATATGTGATAGTTGGAGCTCCAGCAGCTAGCTCTCTTGGACTAGGAGTTGATCTTGAGATAGAAATCTGGTGTTAAGATATTTGAGCAGAAATAAAAAAAATGTGTGTGTCCACAGTGACACTGTATGCATGATAACAATTCTGGACTAACCAAACCTTTAATGTTTATGCTGAAAAGGTATGAAAGACTATCATTGAAGTATTGCAGCTTCTGTGTAATTTTGAGCATCTGCTCTCTACAAAGGAGTGAACACAGTTCTACTTTGCACAGGACAGAAAGTTTGTTCTCTATGTGAAGTCCTTATTTTATAATATCTGGGGACAGCATGTGTCAGAAAATATCATATTAGGGTGTGGAGTTGTATCTAAGAATGATTTTTTTTCCATCCTAATTAAATCCACATTGGATTGTGCAGGCTAAACTTGATACTGTTGGTGGCAAAGTATAGACTGGAAAAAGAACAGGTTTCAGTGGAAAGGCAGTACTTAAAATGTTGGCTTGGGATCCTTGACTTTAAACTTAGAACATTGTCAATATCTTTATTCCCCCGTTAGTACTTACCAAGATATTTTTAACTATTTTAATATGAATCTTTTCAATCTAAAGCAGTGTCATATTTTGAGTTACATATATTTAAAGTCTATTTTGTCATTCCAAAAATACATACTCTGCACACATACTTCAAGCAATGTAGAAAATGCTGACTTTTTCCATGTCACTTTGTGCTTTCAATTTTATTTTATGAATGTTTACTTTTAATATTCTCCTTTTCCCCCCCTTAGGTCCATGTTGCTGAGTTTATTGCTGAATATGATTTCCTCCATTCCTATAAATTCCCAATTCACCTATCTAAGTTTCTGTTATTCTTCCTTTCTTCCTCTCCTGTGCCCTAAATGCTTCTATCCTTTCTTCCTGCCCACCACTTCACTTCCTCAGTAAAATTTCAAGCCAACACATGACTCAGTAATAAAATCATATACATTTATTATTTTCATTGCTAGTAATGAACTTGAGAGGAAAAAATATTTTAGATGAAACAACATACTTTGTATAGAGCTCAGAAATATACAGGACAATAAGAAACTGCATGTGATTCTGCAAAAGGTTTGAGAACTTACTTTTAACATATATTGTTTTCCTGTGAAAACTTTCTCTTTCTGATAATACACGGTGAATAAAACCCCCAAAGGAAAATATCTACCTTATCTTTTTAGTTAAAAAAGCATGATAAAATGTTTATATAATGATATGAAATTTTATAAAGAACAGGAAAGATCATTTTGCATTGGAAGTCATCCTAGGGAAATTTTCTTGCTCCTATTTTTACAGTGGATTTTTTTTTCATGCAATGGCTGCTAGTGGGATATCTAAAATATTATTTGAAAAAAACAAGTAAGATATGTAAAATGAGATGCTGATTATTCTTGATCCTCACCAACAACTGAGTGTTGTTCCAGATATCTCCACAGATGTTTTTGGCTTAATTTCAGCTTTGATTATGATTTGATTGTGATTTAACTTCAAAATTAATAACTCTGTGCAGTCTATTGGACAGTTAGATTTCTTCATGTGGGAATGAAGAACCTTCTATCCTGATGCTTATTTTCTGGCCATACATGCTTTTATTGTTCCCTGACACAAACACCCAAGCTGTTTTCCAACAATACTTTGTCCCTCCCAATATCTGTCCCTTTGATAATGTCATTTGCCTCTTTTACTTTTGGTCTGCTGGTTCTCATATCTTCTTTATTCAGACTTCAGCCCGTATCTGCCTCCTTAATAAAGCTTCTATTAATCACATTGCATTTATTCTCGTTTGAACTGTAATAGCTTTTATTCAGTAGTTGATAGATAACCATCATTTTTGGTGTTCCAACACAACATAGTACATTTTGTTGCACATGGTGCACTTAGGAATTTCTAAGCATTTCTTAATTGTGTATTCTGTTGAATGAGATTCCATGTATCTGGTGCATTCACCTAAACATTGAAGGCATATATTAACATACAACATTAGTTCTCTATAATCATCTAGTTCTAAATTAATATTATACTACTGTAATTACCTTTGTGTTATGTTAAGGAAACACTTAAATTTTAGTAGAGTTTGGTTGATATTCATATGAGATCCACAATACCATTGCAATATATGTAGAAAGCTGCTATGTAGTTTTATGTTTTGATTTTAATACCATGACAAACCTTTGTAAGAACTGATCCTATGAAACTCCTAAGAATTTTTCATATATAATAGATAAAACAATTTTTAAATGTGAAGTGGCTTTGTACATAAAGACATTAGAAATTAATATTAAAAACCTACTTGGATAACTATAGAAATTACGTGGATCTTGGTGTGAAATACTGTGAATATATATGTATGTGTGTATATTCAGGGTGCTGCAATGGACAACTGTAAGAGGCACCAGTCATGTGAATTATGATGTGAGTGGCACAATTAATGTTGGTACAGTGCATAGCCAGCACAACCTTGTGCAGCATTCCTGAGCACATCTTAACATGGAATGTACCAACAATCCATTTTATAAGGGTTGATGTAATTTTGCCTAATTAATACACTCAAATGTGATACAATATCAAGTGTTTTCTTTCTATATATATGAACAGCTTGATCACATAAAATCAAAGAACATGAACTATTTGGAAGCAAAATATTATTTATCTAAAAATTTTTATATGCAAATGTTCATAGAAGTTGGTTAAACAGAACATATGTTTTATGTTCTATAAACAGAACATAGTTTATATGCAAATGCTCGTAGAAGACAAATTAAACAGAACATATTCTTCATTTTGTCTTGTTTTATTTTTTTCTTTTTTGTGGAAAACTGGTCTTGTTATTTTGCCCAGGCTGGTGTCGAACTCCTGGGCTCAAGTGATCCTCCTACCTCTGTTTCTCTAAATTCTGTGATTTTTGAGACACTTTGCCCTGCATGAGTCACTGTGACTGGCAAAACAGAATATTCTTAACTTTTCTTTTTTAAAAAAGTTTTGAATAGATTGAAATCACTTCTTTTTCTTATTTAGAAATGTTTAGATGTATTCCCTCTCCATCATGTATTCATTTCATATAAAATGAATCCTTCTAACATTATTAAGTTTTTACTATGTGGTAAGCACTTTTAAAAGATTTTCCATTGAGGATAATATACAATAAAGTGTATTAATCTTAGAAATACAGCATGAAGAAGATATAAAACATATCTAGCACCTAAGAATATTCCTCATATCCCATGCTGTTAATACCTACCCAAAACCTGACTGCCCCCAACTCCCCAGCAGAAGTAACTCTTCTGATTTTATCACTGTCACATTGTTTTGTCTCGATTAATAAGATCATCAAGTATATATAGCAAATCTGTATGTATATATATATATATATATATATATATAGCATTTGTACCTGAATTTTTCACAAAACATAATTTCTGTGAGATTCATCCTGTGGTCACTTACATAATTCAATATTTGTTATTGCTGCATAATATTTTATTATATGTATACCACAATTTACTCTAATATATTTTTATTTGTTTTTGAAAGTGAGCATAAAATTGGAACTGCTAGAAAAAAAGTACAAACATAAATTAAAGGGGTACACTCTTTCAATTACATTAAGAGTCAATATGACTTTCTCTTTTACAAAGTAATGCAACTAAGAATTACCTTCATTTCTCATTTTGATGAGTAAAATTTTACATTTCTTTTGTAACTCTAGATCTGAGAAGTTATTCTAGTTTATATAGCTTAATGATGACAGAAAATTACTACACTCAATTTCTGTGAAGTAGAGAAGTTTATAGTGTATATGTGTGTTTTGATGACTTAGGAAGCAGAAACCTAATTAAAATGCAATCAGCTATATAACAGATTTCACAGTGGGTAGGTATTAAGCATATGGAAGATATTATGCTTGGATTTAATAATCTGCACTGCCTCTGCTCTCCTCATAAGTGAATTCTTGCAATGACTCTTAACCTAACTAAACACTATAGCTTGTGTATACTAACACTTCACTAACACAACATTTTTCTTGTGTTTTTCTAATTATTTTATTCTGCTACATTGTTCACATGAAATGAATGTAGGAAGACATTCAATGTTGTAAGGAGAAACTTCGAACACACCACTCTTTTACACAAAAAACCCTTGCAATACCATTAAGTTTTATCAAGAAAATCTTCCAAATTACTTTGTTTCCTTAATAATTATGATCAAACGGTCTAAAGTTTGTGGATAGAAGTCAGAATAATTTTTTGAGGCAGAGATTACTTCAATTCATCGTGAAAATATACTTTCTTTGTTTATATTCACTTCCATGGTTAGAATGTCATTTCACTACTCTACCACCGACCAATGAATATCAGAAACACATTTTTGAATATATTTTAGGAAACTGAAATATTTTCTTTTTCTACAGCTACTATTTGTTTAATCATGCGACTATTTGCTGAGGGTCTACTGTATACCAGGCCTGTGTATAGAAAGCCAGTGATATAAACGTGAATGCACTATAGGTCCTGCCTTCAAGGAGCTCAGTCTCTCACATCTTGGTATGATTTCACCATACAGGTCACTGTTGACCAAATTGCATATGCAAATTTTAAGTGATGGACCATGAAATGTAGAAAAAATAATAATAAAATAACATTTGCATGTAAGCTGACCTTGTCGGTGTAGGCCATTTGTCAAAGTATTATTATACTAGGTAAGAAAATAAAATTAAAAATACAATAAAAATATAAAATCATATGTTCGTTACTTGTGTCTTTTCTATTTTCCATAATTTAAGTAGATTGAGTACCTTGCTATTAAAATCAGAAGAAAGCAGGCAATACATATTAACAAAGTTTATTTAATCTGTATCATTCTTTTAATTTAATATCACTCTAAAGTTTATTTCATTTAATTATTTAACTTAATTTTATTTAATTAATAATTTAAATTATTTAAAGTTTATTTAATTAATATGTGTATTCATTTATATATGTTGGTATGAAGAATATGAACTATAAGTGAATATGGACACCACATAAGGATGGTGTTGGCCAGAGTAGAAGTGCATACTAAGGATGAAAAGGAAAAGACGGTAAACTTTTTATTGCTGAACAGGTGCATATTTTATTTTCTCTTTTGTGCACTCATCTTCCATTATGCAAAATGTAAATTATATATTGAAACTCATACAGATACTAAGATATTAACATTGACCACATGTATGCAAATATTAACTTCTCTACTGCAACCATACTTTCTTCTATTGTACATATTTTTACTTCCTAAGGTACCAAATTGTCATATACACTTCTAACATGGATGTTTAGCATCACATATCAAATGCTTATATAATGTTTGATAAATGAATCAAAGCAAAAAAATTAATACACTATATTATTTATTCCTTTTTTTTGTATATATAGTTGATCCTTGTGGATTCATGGATTTTATATTTATGAATTTGCCTACTGACTAGAATTTATTTATAATTCCAAAATCAATACTTCTAGAGTTTTGTAGTTATCTGGAGCCACGTGCAGAGGAGTAAAAATTTTGAGGCCAGGCGCGGTAGCTCACCCCAGTAATCCCAACACTTTGGGAGGCAGAGGCAGGTGGATCACGAGGTCAAGAGATCGAGACCATCCTGGCCAAAATGGTGAAACCCCATATCTACTAAAAATACAAAAATAAGCTGTTCATGGTGGCACGTGCCTGTAGTCCTATCTACTCAGGAGGCTGAGGCAGGAGAATCACTCGAACCCAGGAGGCGGAGGTTGCAGTGAGCCGAGATCGCGCCACTGCACTCCAGCCTGGCGACAGAGTGAGAATCCGTCCGGGGAAAAAAAAAAAAAAAAAAAAAAAGATTGAATCGTCTGATGCACATGTCCCCAGCTGAGGTCAAGCAAGCTGATGCTCTGCTTTGTCTCAGCTCCTACACTGTAAGAAATGTCCCTCTCATGGTGTATTTATTGTCACTTTTTTTTTTAACCGTTTGTGTATCTTTGTTGTTGTTCACTATTTAAAGTGGCCCCCGGCCGGGTGCGGTGGCTCAAGTCTGTAATCCCAGCACTTTGGGAGGCCGAGATGGGTGGATCATGACGTCAGGAGTTCGAGACCATCCTGGCTAACATGGTGAAACCCCGTCTCTACTAAAAATACAAAAAACTAGCCAGGCGAGGTGGCGGGCGCCTGTAGTCCCAGCTACTCAGGAGGCTGAGGCAGGAGAATGGCGTAAACCCGGGAGGCGGAGCTTGCAGTGAGCTGAGATCTGGCCACTGCACTCCAGCCTGGGTGACAGAGCGAGACTCCGTCTCAAAAAAAAAAAAAAAACAAAACAAAAAAACTAGCCGGGCGAGGTGGCGGGGGCCTGTAGTCCCAGCTACTCAGGAGGCTGAGGCAGGAGAATGGCCTAAACCCGGGAGGTGGAGCTTGCAGTGAGCTGAGATCCGACCACTGCACTGCAGCCTGGGTGACAGAGTGAGACTCCGTCTCAAAAAAATAAATAAATAAAAATTAAAAAAATAAAGTGGCCCCCAAGCATAGTGTGGAAGCATTGTCGGGTGATCCTGAGCTCAAGAAGTCATCCATGTGCCTTACAGGAAAGACACAGATAAGCTCCATTCAGGCATGAGTTATCATGCATTTGGCTGCAAGTTCAATTTTAATGAATCAATAAGAGGATAAACCAAGAAAATCGAAGGAGAAATTTGCCCATTTGTATGTGAAGCTTCTGCAGAATGCTACCATAACATCTATAACAATGATGAGGCTATGGAAAAGATGAAAAAGCTGACTTTGTGGATTCATGAGATGATGACTGATTAAAAAACATAGTGGATAACGTTGTTGTGGGACTGAAAGCCAAAGAAATTTACGGCCACATTACCCAGGGTCATGAAAATGTTAAATCCTTCTTGGCTAATGCTGGCTGGCTCACACTTTTCAAAAGGCAATATGGCTTGAAAAATGTTAAGCTTGCAGAAAGGCAGGTTCTGCAGATCAAGAGGTTGTAGAAGAATTTTTAAAATACCGACTAAGTGTTAAACAGGAAAAGGGTTATGTGTAAGAGCAGGTTTTCAACATTGATGAGGTTGACTTGTTTTACAAGAACATTGGCAAACAAATCTGTATAACACACATGGCCTCCAAAGCCCCTGGCTTTAAATCATTCCAGGACCATGCAACTAATTATTTCTAAGAACTATGTATTAAATAGGGTGCTTTAAACAGAATTCACATAAAACAAGGTTATGTATTGATCGGTTGACAAAAATGTTGTTACCACAGAAAACCTAGTTTTGTATTTTCTCCAGGAGCAATGGTTTCTTTTTGTTAATTCAGTGTGTGCAGCAACTTTATAGACTATAACTACCTGTTCTGTGAATAACAAAACATAATTGTGTTCTTTTTAACGGTCACCTAATAGTCCACTTTTTGAATATAGCATCAGCAGCTGACATAAAATTCCCACTACATTTCCAGTAATTTGACCATATTTGATGTTTCTTGATAATCTTCTTTGGCATGTTTTCAGCCCCATCCTGCTTTATTCTTCCTTATTTTCCTTCTGTGAAGTTTCAGTTCTGATCTTGTCTCTCCTAATTTGTGATCAGGAAGTATAACTGTATCCTGTTTGTTAATTTTTGGTGCTGTCTCTACATGACCACATTTCCATTTCTGAACAGCATTGTGTAAAGTTGGCGATTGCAATATGTATGTTAAAGTAATCTATACACTGAAACATACCACAGAGATATCATTTATTTCCTGCATAGCAGATTCTTTACATTTGACAAGGGGTCAGCAAATTATGGCTCATTGACCAAATGAAGCCCATCATGTATTTTAACCAATAAAGTTTTCTTAGAAAAAATTCATGGCTATTCATTTATATATTGTGCATGGCTCCTTTTGCAGTACAATGAAAGAGTTGTGTAGTTAAAACTGAGATCTTATGGTCAAAACCTAAAATGTTTACTATTTGGCACTTCATTGATTTCTGACAGGACTACAGTAAATAAGACAACATTTCATCTTCAGTCTCTCACCTAGTGTATGTCTACTCACTAATTTCTTATTTTAATCTGTTCATTTAGTCAAAAATAATATTAGTACCATCATCAATTCTATAGTATTTATAAACACATTATAAAATGATTTTTTTCTAATTTTCATAGTTTTTCTGTAGGTAGGTAGAGCTAATACAAAATGTAATTGAAATTTCAACATCAAACCCCTCTATTATTTCCCTAATTTAATCGACTTGTATATTTCTCATTTAATCCTTAATATTCTATACATTGTCGACCTGAGTGTCATGCTGGCATGTTCCATAAGCCATCTGAACCTAAGTAAAATGTGAAAAGGGTTATCTAGTAATTGGTGCCATTGTAAGTTTTAGAAGAGTTCTTAGCACATGACAGAATCTCATAAATAATTACCATTAATACTACTATTTTATATGCAAAGTGACATGTATGAAGCAAGAATTTCCGGGCTAATTTTCAAGTCATTCACATAGACAAGTCAATTAACTCACCTTATTTATTGCTGTCTAACAAATTGCCTCCAAAATTAGTGGAGTAAAGCAATAAATTTTGTTATTTTACATTTTCTGTGGTTTTGGAATTTGGAAACATCTTATCTGGTTCATGACGTTCTGTAAGTTTGCAATCAAGGTGTCAGTCAACAATGTGATTATCTGAAGGCTTCACTGAGGCCAGAGGATTGATTTCCAAGCTCACACTCCTGGATGTTGGCAGGAGGTCTCACTTTTTTGCTATGTGTTGCTGGCGGCCTCAGTTATCACGTGGGTCTCTTCACAGGGATGTTTGAGAATCCTAACACCATGTTCTCTGACTTCCCTCAGAGCAAGAGATCTGACAGAGAAATCAAGAGGAAAGCAACAGTATCTTAGATAAAAATAGTCTCATGTATCACACACTGCACTTCAATTATACTCTCTTCATAATAAGCAAGGCACTAAGTCCACCCCACACTCTAAAGAGTGGAAATAAACTCCAACTCTTGAAGAAAGGAGTATCAAATAATATGGATATGTAATATTAAAATTACTATACTCAGACTGCCTCATCTGTAGAATGAAGAGAAATCAGAACAAAATACAGATTAATTATTGTTTGGAGAGTAAAACATGTAAATCACTTAGAATAGAGTGCAACACATGATAATAAAAGTGAGCCAAACTTTGAGTTTTCTATATAAATATAATACTTCCTACTACAGTCTTAGCAGAATGATGGAAATCTCTGAAATACAACTCTCATTTTAATATTATTTTGTTACATCATTTATCTGAAGTTTACATTTTATTTTCATGCTTTAGGAACAAAACTTCTCTTAGATTCAATTATTTGTGTTCTGAAGAAAAATCTTCCTTGCTTTTGTTTTCATGATATAAGAATTGATATATCTTTTCATTTACCAAAATGCTGTTTGTTATGGTGCTCTCTGAGTGACTAGATGGGTTTCCTAGGTTGCCATAGCATACTCCCTTTATCTAGGAGTTATTATATTCACCTTTCTGTATTTATGGCCAAGATAAACAGAAACATTTATATAGAAGTACAGAGTTGCCTATTTATCTCTTTAATTTGACATAATTCAAATTTCTTTTTGTATTATTTTTGTTATTTATTTTTGATTTTCTGAAATTTTGCTATATATTTTTAGATTCCAATTATGATATTCAAAGTATATTGTTTGAATGCAGTCTCATTGTTATGAAAGATTGTGCAAGAAGTCACAGATTATGTCATCAGATGTAATGTGGGCTCATCACAAAATTATGTACACAAATGCACAAACAATACAAGACAGATAAATCAATTGGCATAGGGACAGTTGACTATATATGGATTTAAAACACACTTTTTGTAACTTGCTACATCAATTCCCTTCATAACTTATTTAATGTCTTAATTATATTCATTATACATTTTTTTGTCCAAAAGTGCAAATGTAAGGATATAATCAGTGCCTATAATATTTACATCAACTATGGCTTGATAAGTACAAAAGCTTCCCTCTAAAAATGAGAAAAATGGAAAGTAGGGATCACAGTTTATAATTTGTAGCAGTTCACAGCTTTAACATCATTCTCTCTAGGGGAATATCTCTGACTGAGCAAGGTTCTCTTGTATTCGATTTCATAGCACTCTGTTATTTCCTTATCAAAGCACTTATCACTCATATTGTGTCTGCATCTAACATTGTCTGAATTCCAGTAAATGTCCTAAATTTCATGGTAGCAAGGCACAGTGAAATTTTGCAAACTACTGTATCATCAGTGTCTTGCACGATATTTGAATCTCTGTAAGACTTGAAGATAAATTGCTTGAAGAAATGCTGAATAAAAGAGTTTGAGGTCAGAATTACGTTACAATATGACTAGGAATTATTTGATTGTCTGGGAGCTTCCCTACTTCCGACTGCACACTCACTCCCCGACAAACATTTTGTAGATTTTGACAAAAATTCCAGGAGAATTTAAATGCATTAGATGTTTATGGAAATATAATTAATAAATAATGGCTCTTAGGATTATTATTATAAGTAAATTCCTATGTGTTGAGATCGGCAGTAGGATATTGAGTAACAAACTTTATTGCAATTAGTGTCACTATTAGAAGCAGAGTATTGGAATGCATGCAAAAGAGGTGTAGTTTATGACATTTTTTCACTCTTTATATTATGTTTGTAAGTGTATTTCTAATCCTAATCAGTTTAGATCGAATGGAAGTGGACATTAGGAGATATGCAAAATCATTTCATTTTATATTGCCCAGAACCTCCCAAAGAGTAAGCATTAATTGTTAATAAAACCTGTATAGCTACTATTCAATATCTACCATATGCCAAGCACTATATTTAGTATTTTACAAATATTATATAACATACATTCTACATTCATGCTGTGTGTAACTATAGATAGATATTACCTTGAGGTAATATTTGGGTAGCAATCATGGGTTTGCCCTTTAAACACATCTGTGTGATCATAAGCCACAGCCCATTTCTATTTGTTTTGTCATTTGTTAAAATGGAGCAAATGTTATTTTCCTACGTTAAGTATACACTAATAATTGATGATAGTCTGTATTATATTCGCACACATATACAGAAGCAGAATTTGGTCTATATTTCTTTATATCTTTTCTATGTGCCAGTTTTAAGCATCTTTTATCTCTTCCATTTTGTTTTAAATCATCCGTGGTAGTTTACATACCACAAGATAGGCCAGACATTCTTTGTTTAATTTCAGTTTCAATAGCATATCTCTACTACTTCCCAACCTTGGGAAACCTTCCCCATGTGTTTGCCTGTGTATGCCTCTGTGTGAGTGTGTGTGTGTGTGTGTGTGTGTGTGTGTATTCTTTCTGTTCATGAAAACATTTTAGCACAGTTGGATGCACTTTCTGTGATGTCATAAGGAAAGATACAATAGAAGATTATAAATGGACTGTAAACACTTGCCCCTGTAAGGTTATCTAATAAATAATAACCGCTATAAAGAGTTTAATAGAGATGGCTGTAATCCTCTGGAGGAGTTCAAACTCTACCTCTCACATTAGAACTTATCTTTTTGGAATCACTTATATAATAATCATAAAGTACAGATCTTTACTGTTCTCACAGAAATTGATTTAAGTTTTATCATTGTCGCCAATTAGGCTTTTTTTTCTCTTTTTATTTCTGACATATACTTAAGTATAGTAGAGGATATACATGCTAAGAGAATTACAGATCAATGTGCTTAAATAATTTAAATGACTACAAATTTAAATCACTTAAGCACAGAGACGTAGGGTATGAATTTGGAAATTAGATACTATTCATGAAGAAACCCAGTTGCCAAAATGATTTCTTAGCATTTAAGTATCAGATATACCAATTATGTCCCATAATTTGGAATTTTGAACCTCTGCAAGAGTAGGATTGCAATTCATATTCTCACAGAACTGGCCTATAATTTAGTACTTTCTATGTAGAATGAGTAATACACTTATTGGCCAAGTATTTATCATAGTTAATGAGGCATCTCTCATAGACGAAAACATATGCCTCACATGAATTTAGTATGCTTAATATAGTTTTCAAAATACCTTCTGTAAATTATATTCTAAAATTAAACAGGCATGAGAGAGTATTTTAAACAATCTAATTAAACTAGTCATAAAGTAATGTAAAATTCAAAACTGATTCGAGAGATGCATCTGTGGACACATGATCTTCATAACTTATCTGTCTATCCACTTGGTAACCTTATTTTAAGAGTCCATCATTATCTCTAATTTTACCTCCAATATTCCATCATAAAAAATTAACTAAGAGAAATTGATTCAAGAAACAATGTGAGTTGGTTTTCTAATAAAGTTAAGTTACGCAACTCAGTAGATTTTCTGTGAATAGAATGAGCTCCAACATCTTATTAGACTTGTAAATATAAAATTTAAATGGAAACATTCTTTTGAATATGAGAACGGTTTATTGCCTTATCCTGGCACAAAGTAACATAATAAACTGCTAGAATTTTAATTTAAAGCAAAATTTAAAAGCTATTGTGGTTTGCCAAGATTATCTTCCATAAAAATTTCTCAAATATTTATTTGTCAACAACTTATGTAATTATCCCAATTTAATCTGAAACCAAAATTGAACCCAACACTTTCAGATACTTTTGGAAAGCAAGAAACTTTTTTTTTTTTTTTTGGCTATGTTTTAATGACCATGACAAAAAGTGAAGGAATTTGAATTAAATAAGGAGAATGAGGGAGAGTAATGAGGAGAAAGCAAGTCAGCTTTTGCAGTAAGAACTACTACCCACAAATTTAAATAGACATTTTATTCTGTGTTTTCAAAAGACTTCATTGGAGTCAAATTAGTGATACGGTGCTTTCATTATTTTATCTTTGATAATACTTTTGTATTGGGAAAAATGTTACAAACTTTGGTGTGATTTTTATCCTCTAGAAAGATGAATTGTGTTAGAAACCACATTTTTCAGGAACACTGTGGTCATCTCTTTATTACACATTTGCAGAGAATGAGTCAAGTGAGGACGAATGACTCAAATACCTCCTTCCTTTTCTAAGACCAAACTAGAGTGAGTAGCATGAGTCTTCTTTCCAAACTCAGCATTTCTCATATGTGTGTATGTGCGTACACACATATTTATGTTTGATAGATATATGGATATGGCCTACAATGTTTTGGAAACTGTGTTATGTTTTGTGAGGCTTTCAAAGACATATTAAATACCATGCTTTATTTGTAACAAGCTATATTTTAAGCTAGAATGTGAAAAGTACCCTCTCAATAGTTTAGACTGGTAAAAGAATAAGCACCAACGAAGTATTTCAAACCTATTGGGGACACAGAGAACACGGTGGATAAAAATTTGTACATTACCCTTTTTCTGCATGTAGGTTAAAGGGCATTAGAGAAACACCTGATGGTTGTCATGTCATTTTATATAGCAGTATAACCAAAATCTGTCTACAAAAACAACTTTTATTTATTAGAGAAAAACTGAGTTGAGAAAGATTTGAGTTTTTACTGTCAGAAATCAATCATGCTGAATCAATTTCTCTTACCTCTCTCTTTCTTTCTCACTCTTCTGTGAAAAATTGGGACCAAATACTGTTGTACCTAACATAGCACTATTACTTGTGTGGCTAAATTTCTTCAAGTTCCAAGACATCTACTTGAGATATGTACCTAATAATAAGCATCACAGTCATTAATTGCCTGACTTTAAATAGATTTTATAAGGCCATTGGGTTTAATATTAATAATAGCTTTTGAGTATAAAAAGCATGCATCCAGACTTCAGACCATTTCACTTTTGCAAATGTTATGTATATTTTATTGTCATGATTGTAGAGTATTCTGTGCCTGCTGTGACTCTCAATACAGATTAAACCAAAAACAAAACAGAAACAGAAAGCCACAGCTCCGAAAACTAATGAATGTCATTCTCATTATTTAGAAATAACTGCTGTATTCTTATTAAGTTATTGTATTGAGTGACAAGACCAAATTTAAATCAACACAATGGAGTGGAGAAGACAATATGAATAATCGTTTTTTATCTGTCAGTCGTTTTGAGTGACAAAGACCACAACAGCAAACGCCTTATGTCTACTCTAACAGTACAGCAGTAAAAACAATTAGGACACTTACAATTTATTTTTTAATTTTACATATGTACATTCGAGGTCTGGATCTTTTGACCTACACCAGATCAGCCTTTGTAGTGAAGTGGGTGCTTAAGCTAGAGAAGTTTTCCAGAAAAGCACTGGAAAGCAAACCTGTTCTGATTGAAGTACATCTGGGGAACACAGAACACTGTTTCCTTGGACCTCCAATCCCTCCCCTCATCACTAGGATAGGAGTTCTGGATCTGTAGAATCCAGATAGCTTGCTGAGCATTGTTTCAGAAATACTACCTGGAAAAACAACGTGCATTATTTTCCCTTTTCAGCTATCCAAATGATTTGGCATGTTCAATCAGATTTCACCTATCCAAAAGATTTGGCATGGTCAATCAGATTGCCAGAGGAATCTACTGGCACACGTGAACAAAATCTTTCAGTAATTTCAAAGGCATTTGATATGTATACAAGGCACCTGCAGCTGCAGGACCTTTGTTCTTATTTGGCACAGGCTCTAAAATTCTGGAATACTTAAAATTTTATGAAGTGCAGGGAAAGAAATAGGAATAACTATGTGATAGCGTCTAGGTCTTTTCCTAAGTTACCATTCTTAGAAATATTTGCTCAGATGTCTTTGAACCAGTTTGTTAATTGGTCCCTCAAGAAGGATCAAAATTTGTGTATTTTTTGTCCAGTATCTGCTTTCATTATTTCTTTAAATATGAGAGACAATGCCTTGGTCAAGGTGTGTTTTGGTGCATTTTTAATTGTAAATATTCACTGACAAAAACATGTTTTCATTGTTCTATGCATGGTCATAATCAGATATTCAAATGCTGCCCACCTGAGTACCACTTGTGAAGAATTTAAAGAAAGCCTATATTATATAAATGCCTTGTATATGATGCTAGAATCTGCTCTAGCTCCCCTAGTGTATTGTTTACTATATTCCCTCCTGATATATCAAACACTTGCAGAAAGCTTGAAACAGTCAAATCTTGGCAAAACCCAGGAAAATTACAAGTTTTCCTCATTAATGCTGTGCAGGCCTCTGTCTTCTCCAGCTTACACCACTCCTGTCTTTATTTTACAATTTCCAGGATTCATGAGATCACGCATTTTTCCCTGAATTAATGATGAACTACAGAGTACCTTTTGAAATCAGACTGGAAGGGAGAATGAAAATCAGAATTTTGTACATTAAAAGGACAAAAGCTTTAGTCTTCATACATCAAAAGATAGAGTATGTGAAGGTCAGGGACACTCTTAACCCTGAAATTATACATGGGTGAGTAAGAAAAGCCAAAAGAGAAATGAGTGAAGAATTCAGACTCTGTACTAAGTCCTTTTTGTTTTATTACTTAGAGCTTTTTCTCTTGTTGTGGATGATTAGCTGCCAGAAACATTTTAATTAAATAATTTATACTTTAACAGCAACCCCTCCCTGCCCCAGTCTACTCTGTGTGTCCCTTACAGGTTAACACTGAAACCTAACAGGATCTACTGCAAATTCCTTTTACACTTTGCCCTGAGAATATGGAATGTGCTTTTCCTTCACTTCTCTGCCATGGGAATTAATTACCTGCAGTTTTCAGCACAGTGTGAAAGTCTTATCTGCTTTCTTTGGCAGTAAAATATTACTGCAAAGCTTTAAACTAGTTTTGAAGTTTTATTGTCTTTTTCCCTCTTGGTTTTAATTATGGATGTTTAAAATATTTCATGTCGGTAGGTAATCTCATAGCTATTATGGTAAAAAAAAACAATGAAAATAATCAGACTGAATTAAACTATGAAAATAAAACTTTATATATAATTCTGGGCAAGCTATTAAAGACCATTGTTTTACTAGGTGTTATAGTGTTTAAGTGATTTGTGTAAAGAAGAATCAATATTATTTACTAATAGGCAAAAGTAGGTTATTTTCCAAAACTGCATATCCATTACATTTAATTGGATTCAGATGGCAATACTAATATTTATGATGGATCCCAAACTCAAAACATAATATGAGAAGGGAAAGAAATAATTATTAAAACCTTACAATTCCATGGGACAGCGTAGGTTCCCAGCCTCAGGGTGAAACTAAAGTTGTAATATACAGTTGGAAAGAGAGTGAGAAAAACAAATAGTTATTTTCTATTTTGAGAGTATTCTTTACCTTTTTAGCATATGGTGATTTCAGTTATGTAAGAATTGTTTTTCTTAAACTTAAAGAAAATAAACAAATTTAATAAACCACAAGAAGTGACATAGTATGCTTCCAAATAAACTGGGTATTCAAATACATCAATCTTTACGAAAAGCTCATTTCTACTTTATAAAATGGCATCAAAAAAGAGTCAGAATGTATAACTCTAATACTTGTTCTGCAAGGTTTTAAATATTTGCACTTACACTTTTTGTTTTTTTGCTTTCATTTTTATGGTCTACTGCTTTTATATCCAGCTGTGCATAAACTGATTGGAAGTTTCAAATTAAACATTTTTATTCATTGTTTTTTTCCTATAGCCAACCTATACAATATATACATTTAAATTCAACCTGGAAAATGAAATATAAGGTTATTCGTGGTAACAAAATATATTATAATATAGTTCTATTTAATGAATTAGAGAGTAATTATTCAACGAGGAGGGAAAATTGTAAAGATCGCCATGCCTTTTTAGATTATGAGATTTCATGTGGTTATAGTTTTCTTTGGAAGTCCCTTTTATCTTGTTAAGATAAGTACAGTAAATGTTTTCCTTATTTGTAAATAATATCAATACACAAGAATAAATTTCTCCATTTTAAAATATTGATAATATCAAAAAAGTATTTACTTATTTTGATTACTCTCAAAATATTTAATTTAAAAATCAATGAAGAAGAGAAACAATTACTATATTTAGAAGTGAATAGAAGCAGAACTTGCCAGAAATCAACAAAGAATTTTCCATTTTTGTACCATTTGTTCAAAACTCAATACTTTTCCTATCTTTCAAAGTATGTTATTAGCAATACAGTCAAAAGTAGCTTTTGCTTCTTCTACTTTCATATTCAACTTTGGTTTTTTGTTTCTTTTCAACTGTTAGAAAATATGTCTACTTAAATATTTTCTTTTAAAGATATTTTATAATGTTTCAATCATATCATTATTCTTATGAATAAAAAAGAGAACAAAAGAAAAAAGATAGAGTAAATCTTTAAAGGAAGGCTTGAAATATAATTATTTTATTATAATTCATTCTGAATCCTTTGGATAATTTTTAAGTATATATTTTTTTCTCTTTTTCATGAGTAGTTCTTACTCTGCCTTAGGTGTGGAAAAGGTTTCTAGATTCTGAAATCCATAGTCTCACTGGTAGTACAAAGTCAGTTGTAGACCACATGAATGAGTTGTTCCATTATTTACATAACATAGTATGTGAATTCGTTGTTATTTGGACTATGTGATAAACTATAATAAGCAATATTTATCCTATTTGATTTACAAAACTCAACCAGTAACCCAAGTATACCAAAATATACTATGTAATTTAATTATAAATATCATGGGGCAAAAAAATATGGTTTGTTGTTGTTTTGCTTTCTCTTGTTCCTTCTTAATAAATTTTGTCAGAAACACATCAAGGCATACAGGTATACTTAAGAAGAGATGGTGATAAATTATTATGTATGCATTTAGAGATGCACTAGGAAAACATTGGCACAAACAGGATCATATCTCCTAATACAGAGAGAAAGTGATTCATAGGTCTTCATTTTTATGGGGCATTATTAGAATCAGATATTATATAATATATGTTATATACATGTAAAGTATTTTTACCTTTATAAAAATATTAGGAAGATAAACAAAATTTTACAGTGGTTATCACTGGATGTAGAGTGTATAGATAATAAAAGACCTCCTACGTTTTGTTCTTTTTGAGATGGGGTCTTGTTCTATTGTTAAGGCTGTAGTGCAGTGGTGCAATCATAGTTCACTGCAGCCTCAAACTCTCAGTGAGTAGCTGGGTTACAGTCATGCACCACCATACCCGGCTATTTTTAAAAAATTTTGTAGAGACAGGGTTCTGAATACGTTCCTTACACAGGTCTCAGACTCCTAGACTCAAGTAATTCTCCTGACTCAGCCTCCCGAGTAGCTGGGAATACAGGTGCACACCACCACTTCTGGAAAATTTTTAAATTTTTTTGTAGAGAAGAATTCTCACAATTCTCCTAAGTTTAAACTAGCAAGTAAATATTGTTACAATCAAATGAATACAGATAAAAGTTATATAAAACAAATAAACTTTCTTAAAGATATTACTACTCCTGTTTGGTATTCAATATAAAGACAATATATCAATATGTTTAGAAAAAAAAAAAAACAGAATGTTATAACATTATCTTTAAAGTGTTGAACATGTTATAATTTATTTAGCAATGATACATCAGGGAAAAATCAATTAAGAAAGGTAGAATTTAAAATGGAATGAGAATATAGCCATTCCTTCAAGTATTCATTAATTCAGCTTAGGTGTTTAATATACAAAAATGAAAAAAGCAATCTTTTCTTTCATAGTTTAGTAGGAGACATACAGAGTTTTGTTTTGTTTTTCTAAAACAAAGGCTTAATGATATGAGAAAACTAAACATAGAGGTGTTATATAGCTGCCATCTAATATGTAACAGAGGTTGGAGAGAATGACATAATTTCACACAATCTGAGTAAAGAAACTGTATTTGTTGGTGAAATACAAAAAATAATTACCAAGAGGAGGAATGCAAACTCCAAATTTTCATCCTCCCACAAAAGACACAGGAGATTCAATGGGAAATCAGAGGGTTGAAGTTCCAGGATAGAGATTCCGCCACAGAAAAAAACCCTTGATCTCCCTTGCTTAAATGGTGATGCTTAAAATTTACCTTTGTCTATGAAGGAATAGTGAGATGTCAGACAGTCTGTTTACATTCTACATTTTGACAGATATGGTAATAAGTCTCATTACTTGAGGACTTTGGTGGCCCACGGATAAGCAAGTTTCCATACAGACACTAGCTGGAAAAAGACACCAATAGTTTAAGATGATTTCAAACGGAACCACTTCTATTAGGATAAGGGTAGGAGAACCTTTCCTAGCCCGCTTATTTTTTTAAGTAACCAAAAGCAAAGTCCCAAAATCTGTTTCAGAGCTTCATTCATCTTGTACTCCCAGGTGGAGATTTAGGAAGGTGTCACTAGCATTTAGCATTTTGAAAACTGTAATTTTTTTCACATGCTTTATCTCACTGTTATACATTTTTACGAAATCATTCCAATGAAAAGAGAAAATGGATGCTCTTGGTGCAGAGCAAGGAAAAGAGTGGCATGAGGATAGTTTCACTCTGTAGTTTTGCTTGAATAATTATGAAGGAGATAATAGAGGGTAACATGAATAATTTATGATTTATAGGGAAACATTAGGAATGACAAAAGAGATGTATAAACAAAATAGCATATAAACTCAAGGGAAGGGAACTTTAATTCTGTAATAACAAACATTAATAATTCATATAATATGTATTATGTTAAAATTTATCTGTCAGTATAATCTTAAAACAACTTTAACTGAGACTACATTAGTAAACTCTAAATTAGAAAACCCCACTCATTCTTCTTTAGCTGTATAAAAACAACATGGAAAGATTTGTGAATTATTTTCATAAAAACTAAGCTCTTCCAATCTATCACATTTGTGTCGTGAGAAATATGATAAATACATTTTTGTGTTTCTAACAAATGCAATGTATTCTGTTCAGAATTCTCAGGGCATAAAATAACAGAAAGGAAAGCAACATGTATATTTGCTATGTTTTAGGAGCTTTTATTTTAGGACCTTGAGATTTCTAAAATATTAATTTGACACTTTGAGAAGAAGGGTTCTATTACTGCCATTTTTTCCCTCAAATTAGGAAATTAGACTGTAGACAGTTTAATATTAGGCTTTTAAACAGACATCCTGGCTTAAAATAGTTCTGTATTTTCACAGCACTTTTCAAGTGATTCGAAATTATTTCGACTTACCACATAATACCAATGGCAGGGGTGGAACAAAAGGCACAAGGAAAAATACTGGATAGAAATTAGTATAACAACCTAGAGTCATTCATTCAAAAAGCATCTATTAGCTACATATTATTTTTTTGTCAGGGAGACAGGCATATACAGAAATATCTCATATAAAATGTCATATCAAAGGTTTGAATAAAAAGTTACAACATCCAACAAATGGTAGCGGTTAATTTTCCTAGCTGATTGCAGTCTTTCCAGAGGA
Source organism: Colobus angolensis palliatus (assembly GCF_000951035.1). Lineage (NCBI taxonomy): Eukaryota > Metazoa > Chordata > Mammalia > Primates > Cercopithecidae > Colobus > Colobus angolensis. The sequence goes on along the minus strand of NW_012114544.1, from coordinate 253,373 downwards.
ATTACCTTCTGAAAGACAGAACTTTGCTTTCAAAGTTTGGATCCCTTGCCTCATATCTGCTGGCCAAAGCAATCCAATCTAATTACAGCAGTGCTACCGACCGACACTACTCAGGAAAACTTATTTGTCACCACATGCCAATCAACACTGGTGACATGATCTACCTACAGAAACCAAGTGAGCTAAACTAAACCATCTCCACCTCACACCTGCTAGTATTGTTGGATCTGAATCTGTCCCCAGCAGTTACATGGTAGAGTGAGTGAGAGCGCCAGAACCCACATGATGAAATTAAGCAAGGTGACTGCCTGGTAAAATAATAGAATTATATAGGACTAACCATCTCCTAGCATAATATTCAAAATACACAAGATACAATGGAGAATCTCTTGTCATACCAAGATCCAAGTAAAGCACAACATAACTGACAAAGGTAAATCAACGGGCACAAATATCTAGATGAATCAGATATTGATGCTATCTGACAATGATTTTAAAACAACAATCTTAAAATTAAATTAATTCAACAAATAATTATGCATGTATTTGGGACAAGTATAAAATGGGAAATGTCAGCAAATACATTATTTATAAAAGTAAACCAAATGGAGATTAAAAACAAAAAATATAATAACTAACTTAAAAGCTCATTGGAAGAGATCAATAGTAACACGACAATGACGGTAGAATCAGTGAAGTTGAGAATAGATCAATAAAATGTATTCAATCTGAAAAAATTTGAGAAAATATACTGAAAATAAAAATGAATGAACATCTAAAAACCAATGGGAAAATAACAAAAGTCAATTATCTGTATCCTTAGAGTTCAAGAAAGAAGAGAAAGAATGTGGGACTGAATGGTATTCAAAGAAATAATGGGTAAGAAAGTTCCTAAATTTTGTGAAAGACAAAACCTTATATATTCCAGAAGCTAAATGAACCCCAAGTAGAAAAAAATCCAAAAAATTCCAAACACATCATACTTCTAAAAACTAAAGACAAAGATGAAATCTTCAAAGCAGCCAGAGGGAAAAAATGGATTACTAATAGAAGAACATCAAGGTAAAAGAAAATGGGTTTCTCATAAAAAAAAATAGAGGCCAGAAGGAAGTGGAACAATGCTTTTCAAGTTCTGAAAAAAGTTAACTGTTTACTATAAATTCTACCTCCAGTTAATATGTTATTTAGGAATGAAGAGAAAATAAAGATACTCTCAAATTAAAGAAACATTTTTAAAATTATCATTTGCAAATTTACCTTTTTTATTTATTTTTTCAAGGCTGTTTTTTAGAGCAGTTTTAGGTTCACAGAAAAATTGGAAGGAAGGAACAGAGATTTCCCATATACCACAACCCCAACACACGCATAATCTTTCTCATTACTGAAACATTTCAAACAGAGTGGTATACTCGTTATAATTAGTGCATCTACATTGACACCATGAGTACTCAAAGTCCACGGTTTACCTTAGGGTTAGCTGTAGAGGTTGAATATTCTATGGTTTTGGACAAATATGTAATGCCATGTATCCATTATCCATTTTCCCAGACTTCTAGGGCAGTGAAAATACTGTATATACAGAGAGTATATACTGTATATACAGAGAGTATTTTCACTGCCCTGGAAATCTACTGTGCTCTGTCTACTCACCTATCCCTCATCCTCAAGCCCTGGCAATCACCTGTCTTTTGTTCTACTGTCTGCATCATTTTGCCTTTTCCAGTATATCACATATTGGGAATAAAGCAATATGTAGTCTTTTAAGATTGGTTTCTTTCACTGAGCAATAAGCATTTAAGCATCTTCCATGTCTTTCCATGGTGTTCTATCTAGTTTACTTTTAGCACTGAATAAAGATCCATTGCCCAGATGAACCACAGTTAACTTATTCATTCACCTATTGAAGAATATCTTAGTTGTTTCCAAGTTTTAGCAATTATAAATAAAGCTGCTATAAATGTTCACATGCAGGCATTTTTGGGACAAAATTCTTCAACTCCCTTGAGTAAATACCAAGGAGGGTTATTTCTGGATTGTTTGACAAGAATATGTTTAGCTTTTTAAAAGAGTAGCAAACTGTCCTCCAATGTGGCTGTACCATTTTGCATTTCCACCAATGATGAATGGGAGTTTCTATTTGTACCGTTTTGCATTTCTACCAGCGATGAATGGGAGTTTCTATTGTGCCGCATCCTAGCAAGCATTTGCTGAAAGTATTCTGGTTTTTGATCATTTTAATGGGAGTGTTTTCATTATTATAATTTACATTTTCCTGATGACGTATGGTGTGGAGTACCTTTTCACATGCTTATTTGCTAACTTTACACCTTCTTTGGTTAAGTGTCTGTTAAAGATCTTTGGTTCATTTTTAAAATCAGGTTGTAGGTTTTCTTATGGTTGAGATTTAAGAGTTCTTTGTATATTTTGTATAGCAGTTCTTTATTAGATGTGTGTTTTGCAAATATTTTCTCCAAGTCTGTGACTTGTCTTCTAATTTCTTTGATGTTGTCTCTCAAAGATCAGAGGTTTTGATTTTAATACAATACGGCCTATTTATTATTTCTTTCATATATCATGCTTTTGGTGTTGTATCTACAAAGTCATCACCATATCGAAGGTCATGTAGGCTTTCTCATCATCTAGGAGTTTTTTAATTTTCACATTTTACATTTAGATCTATGGTCTATTTTGTATTATTTTTCAGAAAGGGTGAGAGATCTGTGTCTAGATTCATTTTTCTTTTCACATGTGGATTTCCAGTGGTTCCAACACTATTTGTTGAAAAGACAATCTTGTTCTATTGTAGTTTCTTTGTTTCTCTGTCAAAGATCAGTTTATCATACTTATGTGGGTTTATTTGTGAGTTCTCTATTCTGTGCCATTGGTATATTTGGTACATTGGTTTATTCTTTTGCCAATATCACATTGTCTTCATTATTGTCTTTATTAGTAAGTTTTGAAGTCAGATAGTATCAGTTCTCTGGGATAGTTTTCTCTCAATCTGTATTGACCACTCTGGGTTTCGACTCTCCAGGTAAATTTTAAAATCAGTTTGTCAGTATCCACAAAATAACTTGCTGGGTTTTGACTGGGACAGCATTGAACCTATAGATCAAGTTGGGAAAAGCTGACATCTTGACCAAACTAAGCCTTCTTCTCCAAGAATAATGAAATATTTCTTCATTATTTCATTCTTGATTTCATCAGAGTTTTATAATTTTGTTCATATAGATTCTGTACATACTTTCTTAAATTTATACCTGAGCATGTCAGTTTTGGGAATGCTAATAAAAATGGTATTGTGTTTTTTGTTTCAAATTCCACATTTTCATTGCTGGTATATACAAAAGTAATTAATTTCTGTACACTAAACTGGTATTTGCAACCATGTTATAATTGCTTACTAGTTACAGACATTTCTGTTGATTCTTTTAGATTTTCTACATAGACAAGCATGTCCTCTGTGCATTCTCCATTTTTGATGTTTGCTGACAGCTTTTAATCCTGATCACTACCCATTGTTCTGCCCCACATCTTGGAGAACCATTTGGTAAATGCAAATTAAAATAACAATGAGATAACTCTTTGCACCTATAGCAAAAACTAATATAAAAAGTAATGACAACAGTAAATTTTGGCGATACTGTGGAGAAACTGGATTGCTCTTACATTGCTGCTGTGTATGGAATGTAAAATGGTACACTCCAGAAAACAATTTCTTATAAAACTAAACATGCAGATACCTAATGGCTCAGCAATTTCATTCTTTGTATTTCTCAAATAATTGAAAACTTATGTTCACACACATACCTAGACATTAATGTTCATAGGAGCTTATTTGTAGTAAAGTATGAACAATTCAAATGCGATACAATAGGTAAGTAGTTAATTTAACTGTAGTCCATTCAAATCATAGACTATTACCCAGCATTTATTAAAACAAATAACAACAACTGCAACAACCAACTAAACTACACTTTGGATGAATCTCCAGGAAATTATGCTGAGTGGGTAAAAAGCCAATCCTGAAAGCCAATCTCAGGAAAGTATAATTCTAATAACTTAACAATCTTAAACTGATAATATTTATAGAAATAGAGAACAGATTAGCGTTATGAGGGATGGTGAGCATAGAAATGAGAGCGATTATAAAATGGCAATGCAGTGAATCTTGTGATGACAGAATTTTTCTAGTTTTTGTCTGTTATAATGGTAATATGAATTTATTCATGTGATGAAATTGTATAGAACCAAATACACACACACACACACAAATAAGGGTACATAAAACTGATAAAGTCTCAGTAAAATAAATGATTATATCAACACCTAGTTTCTGGTTGTGATATTTTGCTGTTGCTGTGCAAAATATTGTCATTGGAGTGAAGTGGGTGAAGGTCACGTTGGTTCTCTTTGTATTATTTCTTATAACTCTATATGAATCCCAATTATCTCAAAATATTTTTAAAAATCACCCCAAATTTATGATGCAGAAATAACCTTTGGTAGTATTAGAATAATATATTAGTCTAGACATCCTTCAAACATATATGCAATAATTTTATAAACATGAATTATACTTTTTTGTTATTTGTATTTAAAATAACCTTTTAATTTTATATTTAAAATTTT
>NW_012114544.1:199080-248691 GCF_000951035.1 Colobus angolensis palliatus | reverse complement strand
AAAATTAAAAATTAATATTTTGATTTAAAACTTTTAATTTTATATTTAAAATAATTTTTAAACTTTTAAAACTTTAAAACTTTTAAACATTTAAACTTGAGGATAATAAGAAATAGAAAATGAAGATAAACTGAAGGAACTAGAGAACTAATTGTTATTTTGTGCAAGTTTACGACAGTTAAACTAATATTAATATTACTAATATTAGTAATAGAGAACTAATATTAATATCACTAATATTAGTAATCTTGAATTCTGTACCAGTGGTTATATGCTATGTCATATCACAAGAAGTTAAATGTTAATCTATAGTGCTACAAAGTGGATGGCACTGTCAGTCTTTATGGCATGGGGAAAAGATGGTTCAGACAGTTTAGGTAAGTTTCTAGAGATTCTATACAATTAACTGAGCCAACAATTAAATCCAGGTCTATTTAGTTAATCAATCTGCTTCACTGAGTTAGAAAATATCACAGTGTTTTTAAGACTGGTAAGAATTTTAATATGAAGTGCCTAAAGACAGGGCATCTACTATGGATATAGTTAGTGATAGCACTGGAAAAGCAGTCTGTGTTAGACACTGAAGTCAGGTCCAGACCAGAAAAGACGTTTTGTGAGAGTCACAGTTCTTTCGCAGGTGTACTACCACAAGACTATACCGTTCACGTGCCTCCTCTCGCTGAGATTGATTTAGATTGCCCCCAACTGGCTAGGATTTGCTCTCTTTGTTAGCTGACTCCATTTTGACCATGAATATACTCAGTTCTGTTTTCACTCTACTTATCCAGGTGGTGGTCACCCATTTCTCTTATTTCTAATCTTGGTCTGAACCTTATTTCATGGATAATGATGTTGACAAATTGGCAGTTATTAGAAGGAAACTCATACTGAGTTTGGCTTGGTGATATACATTTTAAATTAATGACCTCTGGAAGATATTTAGGTTTAGAGCTCAGGGGGAAAACAGCATCATACACACTTTCATCAGTTTGTTTATTTAATCAAAATATGTTTTAGCATTAAAGAGACATGGAAATAAACATGCACAAAATGATTTCTGATACTAGAAGGGACGGGAGAGATGGTTGTATTAAAGAAGTTTCCCAAAGAGACACTGGTAAGTATTGATGATCAAGACAGAGGTAAGGGAAAATAATATTTGAAGTCAATATTTTATATGTATGAACTACAAATGACCTGTATCAGAATGAGTTAGACATTCATTAAAATAATTTTGGATCCACACTTGGGCCCACTCAATCAGAATCTCTAAGGATATGACTTCTGATCTTCATTTCTGCAAATTTGAAGTTGCGCAGGAGTTTCTTACGCATGCTAAAGTTTGCAAACCTCTGATCTTAATACGCTCTAACAGAACAAAATAGTGAGCCAGACAGACACTACAAAGATTCATGTAGCCATAGAATTTAGCAAATAAAGAACTTTTGTAAATTTTATTTTAATTGACATATAATAATTATACATATTTATGGGGTACAGAGTGACATTTCAATAGATACATTCCATGTGTAATGATCAAATTCAGAGTAATTAACATAGCCATCACCCCAAACATTTGCGTGAATGCCATTATTTCTTTCCTTTTTATGGATGAGTAGTATTTCATGGTGTGAGTATATATCTATATATGTACACCACATTTTATCCACTTGTTGATTGATGGGCATTTGGGCTGGTTCCATATTTTTGCAATTACGAATTGTACTGTTATAAACATGTGTGTGCAAGTAACTTTTTAGTGTGATGACTTCTTTGCTTCTAGGTAGATACCTAGTAGTGGGATTGCAGGATCAAATGGTATATCCACTTTTAGTTCTGTAACGAATCCACAGTGTTTTCCATAGTGGTTGGTGGGTTGTTTACATTTCCAACAACAGTGTAAAAATGTTCCTTTTTCACCACATCCATGCCAACATCTTTTGATCATTATTATTATTATTATTATTATAGCCATTCTTACAGCAGTGAGATGGTATCGCATTGTGGTTTTGATGTGCATTTCCCTGGTAATTAGTGATGCTGAGCATTTTTCCATATGCTTGTTGGCCATTTGTATATATTCTTTTGAGAATTGTCTATTCATGTCCTTAGTCCACTTTTTGATGGGATTGTTTTTTTTCTTGCTGATTTGTTTGACTTCTTTGTAGATTCTGGATATTAGTCTTTTGCCAGACATATAGATTATGAAGATTTTCGCCCACTTTGTGGATTGTCTGTTTACTCTGATTTCTTTTGCTGTGCAGAAACTTTTTAGCTTATAAGTTGCATCTATTTATCTTTGTTTTTGTTGCACTTGCTTTTGGTCTTGGTCATGAAGTCTTTGCCTAAGCCAATGTCTAGAAGGGTTTTTCCAATATTATCTTCTAGAATCTTTGTGGCTTCAGATTTTAGATTTAAGTCTGACCCATGTTAAGTTGATTTTTGTATAAGGTGAGAGATGAGGATCCAGTTTTATTCTTCTACATGTGACTTGCCAGTTGTCCCAGCACCATTTGCTGAATAGGGTGTATTTTCTCCACTTTATATTTTTGTTTGCATTGTCGAAAGTCAGATGACTGTGAATATTTGGCTTTATTTCTGGGTTCTCTATTCTTTTCCACTGGTCTGTGTGCCTACTTTTATACCAGTACCATGCCATTTTGGTGACTACAGCCTTATAGTATAATTTGAAGTTGGATAATATGATGCCTCCAGATTTGTTCTTTTTGCTTAGTTTTGCTCTGACTATGAGAACTCATTTTTGGTACATATGAATTTTAGGATTGTTTTTACTATTTCTGTGAAGAATGGTGGCAGTATTTTGATGTGAATTGCATTGAATTTGTGGATTGTTTTGACAGTATGGTAATTTTCACAACATTGATTCTACACATCCATGCTCATACTCATAAGCATGAATCTATGTGTTTGTGTCATCTATGATTTCTTTCAGCAGTGTTTGTAGTTTTCCTTGAGGAGGTCTTTTACCTCCTTGGTTACGTATTTTCCTAAGTATTTTATATTTACTTGTTGCAGCTATTATAAAGGAATTCAGTTCTCGATTTGATTCTCAGCTAGGTCACTATTGGTGTATGGCAAAGGTATTGATTTGTGTACATTAACTTTGTATCCAGAAACTTGGCTGAATTCCTTTGTCACTTCTAGGTACTTTTTGGATGAGTGTTTAGGGTTTTCTAGCTATATGATCATGCCATCAGCAAACAGTGACAGTTTGACTTTCTCTTTACCAATTTGGATGCCCTTGATTTCTTTCTCTTGTCTGAATGTTGTGGTTAGAACTTCCAGGACTATGTTGAATAGAAGAGGTGAAAGTGAGGATCCTTGTCTTGTTACAGTTATCAGAGGGAATACTTTCAACTTTTCCCCATTCAGTACAATGTTGGCTGTGGGTTTGTCATAGATGGCTTTTATCACCTTACAGTATGTTCCTTTTATGTCGATTTTCCTGAGGGTATTAATCATAAAAGAGATGCTGGATTTTGTCAAATGCTTGGTCTGCATCTATTGAGATGATCGCGTCATTTTTTTTTTTTTAAATTCTGTTTATGTAGCGTATCATGTTTATTGACTTGCAGATACTAAACCATTCTGGAAAAGTAAATTCAAATGGAATTAAAAGATTTACTTTAATTTTGCCTTATCATGTGCCAAACATAGTTTCCTAAAGAAGTATGTAGTCTTTGATTTGTTATATTGTCTTTGACTTGAGCAAAATATGCTATAGTTTTTATATAGTGGTTTGAAAGAATTAGGAGCACTCTGAGATTTTCAACTATAGTTTCTGTGAATGAATATTTCCTAAAATAAGTAAAATAAACTTAAAAATGTATTGAAGGAGGAATAACCACTCCTCTTAACTGAGAGACTCCGAACTTTAAAAATGTTACTTATTAGTTACAAAAAGCAGGAGAATAAAGAAATGGTGAAAAATAAATTGCCCTGTTCATGAGATTCAAAGTTTGGAATCACTGAGTAATGTGATTTTCTTCTCATGAAATAGATAATGAAAAGAGAATAAGCCAGACAGCCTTTAACTTTCAATTGTTTAATTGAGATCTGTGTATGTTTTAAAAGGTGCTCACTTTATTTTTAAGAATGTGTCAACAAGCTAAAAATTTTGATTTCCCTGCTCAAAAACTGTCAGTGAGATCATAGCAAACGTAGATGCCCAGAGTATAAATCTTCTTCTAAGTTTTTAGGGAATACCACAATGGTCCAGTTTCAGTGTTTAAAACGTCTGAGCACCACGTTTCCATTGTTGGTTGCAGCATCATTACCACCAATTTACCATAGCAAGGGTTCAGTCATATTCATTCTTGTTTGCTTTTCCATAGCACATATATATTAAGTGCCTACTATGGATGAGACGCACTTCCAGATGAATGAGATATAGAAGAAAGAAAAAGAAACACAACCCTGAACTCATGGAGATAATATTCCAGGCAAGGAGGCAGAAACTATGTGAAATAGATAAGTATGATTTCTAGTATGATGGAAAGTTGTACATGTTCTCGATAAAAATAAATAAGTAAAGTAAGGAAAGGGGATGAAGGTGTGATGAGGGGGTAAATTTGACATTTTAAATATATGTTGAGGGAAGACCTTATCTACAAGGTGTCATTTACAAATACCACTGCACTGCATTGGTATTTAGGCCCAGTGAATTTACAGGAAGTATTATATTTGACTTACAAAATGCTGTGACAGGAAATGGAGGCCTTCACTCACGTCTGCTAAGTATTGGAAACTGTCACACAGCCAGCTGGGGCAGAACAGTGAAAGCCAAGATCAGGAGTCCAACTGGAAGGACCTTGAAGACAGTGAATGTCTGGCAGGCACAGACCCAAGCACAGGAGGTTAGACAGCACAGATATTGTAAGTCCGGAGAGAGATGACGTGCTCCAAGTCTAATGATTTTGTGGCAACAGGAAAGGAGCAAACAGGACATAAAATCCAAGTGCACAGCCTGAGGTCATCAACAAAGTTTCCAAATAGAGTGGGAAGAAATAGATAGGAACCAAAGACAGAATAGAATGAGCAATTTAAGTGCCAGGATTCAAACCAAGTTGAAAGTGAGCAGAAGGTCAAGTCAAAAGTAGTAGGCATATGTCAGTGCAGTTACTGGGAGAGAACAGGTTTCTGTAAAATCAGGCAGTTTCAGCAGGGAAGCACAATAGGATTCATATGAAGATGTGAGACAGAGATCAACTGCCATGGCCCTTATACACAATATGGTAATCGGAGTCTGTGTGTGTGTGTGTGTGTGTGTGTGTGTGTTTGTAGGGGTAGATTAAAGAAAAGCACAATCAAACTCTAAGCTGCTCAGCTCCTTTAGATAACTATAGACGCTTCCTTTGACAGTGAGATTGTCCTGACACTAAGAATCAAGAAATAGGAGAACATTCTACCTTTGATTTATTGTTATTATTTTACATATATCAATTACTTATTTTTATGCCTGCTTCAAAAAGTTGTGAAATTCATGAAATATATACAGATACATACACATACATGCACACACACACACACACACAGAGAAAGAATAAAACATGCATTAGGTTTCTATAAACTTTCTTTATGACTATTATATTCAAATCTAATGATTTGAAAAAAATATTGTATGGAATCCTAGGACCAGGGTATATAAATAGATGTTATATAAAAATGAATCCAGCAGTAACATACATGCAGGAAATTTTGAGCTGAACGAGATATTTGTTGGTGGACTTTAACTGTAGGAACTGTATTACAAACATGTATAATATAAATGTGTATTTTTATTATATAATCTCAATTCTACATTTATTATAATAAATGAATCTATACTGGCACATCATTATCAACCACAGTCCATAGTTTACATTTGTTCATTCTTGGTATATTCTGTGGGTTTTGAAAACTGTATAATACCATGTATCCATTATCATGGTATCATCCAGATAAGTTTTCACTGCTTAAGAAATCTGTCCTTCACTTTAATTCTTCCCCACCCCACATTATTGGCAATCACTAATCTTTTTACTGTCTGCATGATTTTGCCTTTTTCAGAATGTCATATGGTTCAAATCATATGGTAACATAGCCTTGTCAGATTGCATTCTTTCACTAAACAATCATTTAAGATTATTCTATAGTTTCATGGTTTTTAGCACTGAATAATAATCCATTATCTGAATATAACATAGTATATTTTTCTATTCGCCTGTTAAAGGACACCTTGATTGCTTCCAAATTTTAGCAATTATAAATTGCTAAATTGTAAATTATAAATATACTTGTTATAAACACATCTGTGCAGTTTCTTTGTGTATGGATGTAAATTTCAACTCCTTTGTGTAGATACCAAGGGGTGCAATTATTGGATCACCCAGTAAGTGTATGTTAAGTTTTGTAAAAATGTATCAATCTGTATACCAAAGTGGCTGTAACATTTTGCATTCCCACCAGCAATGAATGACAGTTCCTGTTGTTCCACATCCTTACCAGCATTCTCCAACATCAGTGTTCCAGATTTTGGCCATTCTAAAATGGATGCAGTGGTACCTCATTATTTTAATTTACAGTTTCCCAATTACGTATGTTGTTGAGCAATTTTTAAAGTTTATTTGCCATCTTTATATCTTCTTTGGTGAGGTGTCTGTTCAGATCTTTGGCCCATTTTTTAAGTTATTTATTTATGTTTTTATTGTAGAGCTGTAAGAGTTTCATGTACATATTGGATACTGTTCTTTATTAAATGTGTGTTTTGCAGATATTTTCTTCCAGTGGCGTGGTTTGTTGTATTCTCTTAACAGCATCTTTCACAGAACACAAGTTTATAATTTTTTAAATTTTATTTTATTTATTTTCTTGAGACAAAGTCGTGCTCTTGTCGCCCAGACTGGAGTGCAGTGGCACAATCTCAGCTAACTGCCATCTCCGCCTCGCGGGTTCAAGTGATTCTCCTGCCTCAGCCTCCTGAGTAGCTGAAACTACAGGCACATGCCACCATGGCCTGCTAATTTTTGTATTTTTAGTAGAGACAGGGTTTCATCATGTTAGCCAGAATGATCTCGATCTCCTGACCTCATGATCCGCCTGCCTTGGCTTCCCAAAGTACTGGGATTATAGGCAAGAGCCACCGTGCCCGGCCCTAATTTATAATTTTAATGAAGTGAAACCTACCAATTATTTCTTTCACAGAACATGCCTTTGGTATCATATATGAAAATCACTGCCATATTGAAGATCACTGTATTATCTTCCATATGATGTCTATCTATATGTTAACATAGGGAGGTTACCATTTAGGACTTTTATATTTTTGAATTCTGCATGAAGTCCTATAATCCATTTTGAGTTCATTTTTTTATTATGTTACAAGGTCTGTGTCCAGATTTATTTATTTTGCATGTGCAAGTTCAGGTGTTTCCATACCCTTAGTTGAAAAGACTATCTTTGTTCAACTGTATTACCTTTGGTCCTGTATAAAAAAGTCAGTTGATTATATTTATGCAGGCCTATTTCTGAGCTCTCTGTTCTGTTCCATTGGTTTAGTTGCCTATCCTTTCATCAATACCATGCTGCCTTCATCACTGTCTCCTTTAGGTAAGTCTTGACTTTGGGTCGTATCAGTTCTATTCTTTTGCTCTTCTTCCGTATTGTAGATTGGCTATTCTGGGACTTTTGCCTCTTCACATAAACTTCAGAATCAGTTTGTCAATATCTACAAAAGAACTTGCTGAGATCTGACTGGAATTTCATCATTTCTATCAGTCAAGTTGGGAAGAACTGACTTAATGGCAATACTGAGTCTTCTTATCCATGGTCGTAAACTATCTATTTATTTAGATCTCCTTTGATTTTGTTCATTAGAGTTTCATAGTTTTCCTCAGATAGAACTTGTATATATTTTGATAGTATTTTACCTACGTATGGTATTTTATTTGAGGGAAGGTGTTAGTGTAAATTATATTATTTTATTCTCAAATCCCATTTAGTAATTGCTGAAATAGAAGAAAACAATTGACTATATTAACCTCTTATTCTGTACCCTTGCTATACTTGCTTTTGAGTTCTAGGTGTCTTATATGTCAATTATTTTAAATTTTCTGCATAGATAATATGCCACTTATGAATATAGACAGTTTTATTTCTTCCTTACCAATCAATATACCCTTTTTATTTCTTGTCTTACTGCATTTGCTAGGACTTCCAGTAAAACACTGAAAAAGAGTGGTGAAAGCCAACATCCTTGCCTTGCTCCTCATCTTAGTAGGAAAATTCCTAGGTTCTCATGATTACCCATGATGTTAACTGTAGGGATTTTTAGATGTTCTTTATAAAATTCAGGAAGCTTTCCTCCATTCCTTTTGTGAGTTTTTATCATGTGAGTTTGTATCAAGATTGATGGACTTTATCAAATGCTTTTTCTCTATCTGTTGATATGACCATTTGGATCTTTTATCACTTGTTGATGTGATAGATTACATTAATTGATTTTCAAACTTTGAAAATCAGTTTTGCATAACTGGGATTAATCTCACTTAATATTGGTGTATAACTATTTTTACATATTTTAAAGTTCTATTTGCTAGTATTTTGTTGAAGATTTTTGCATTACGTTCATGAAAGATGTTAATTTGTTGTTTTATTTTCTTTTAATGTCTTTGTCTGGCATTGATATTAGAGTAATGCTGGCCACATAGGATGATTTAGGAAGTATTCCCTCCATTTCTGTTTTTTAGGAAGGGTTATAGAGAATTTGCATAATTTTTTCCTTAAGTGTTTGATAGATTTCACCAGTGAATTCATTTAGGCTGTGCTTTTCTTTTTTATGAGATTATTAATTCAATTTCTTTAGTAGTATAGTACTATTGTTATCGTCTATTTTTTCTTGTGTTAGTTTTGGAAGATTGTGTCTTTCAAGGAATTGGTCCTCTAAAAAATGATAATAATAAAATAAAAGAGAATTTTTTCAAATATGTTTAATAGCAAATAATTTTCTTTCAGAGGGCCTTTCACAGCTAATGCTCCAATAGCAGTAATTTAGTAAATATGGGTCTACATTATATCCTAATACTTCATATGTCTTGTATAGTTCCTATAATTAGGTAAAGTTTATATGTTTTTTATCACTATTATAGAATACACAGCATGTGGCTTAGAAAATCTAGATTTTAATTTTGGAAAGTCATTGGTTAAAATAATAACACAGATAGATCACCTTTCTATTTTACTAATCTGTGAAATGAAGAAAATGTTCTAAGTGGATTTAAGTCCTTTTCTAGATTGAAACATAAAAGACAGATATATTAAAAGGAGGCATAGCATATGGTAAATCTAAAGAAGGTGTATTTAATGTTTAAGTTTAACCATCAAGTATTCTCTCATTTACCAAAATAGTATCCTCTAGAATTAAAGTTTAGTCTTCAAAATGACTTAACTAGGTAGAATCAGAGCTGAAACAGAATGTTGTAGGTCAATGAATCTAACTATTCTGACTTCAAATAAGAGGTGCTTTGCTTATATTATGTTATTTACTGGTGCACAACACATTTAAACAAACTTAGTGACCTGAAACAATACAGCATTGATGCATTGGAAGTCCAGACTGTGTCGACTGATTAGAATACCCTTCTCTTACCAGGTTACAATCATGATGTTGGTTGTGCTGCATTGTCATCTGGTGGCTCACTTGGGAGAGAAAAACTCTTCCCAGTCTCATCTAGGTTGTTGGCAAAATTTATTTCTTTCTGACTTGCAAACTGAGGTTTTCGTTTTTTTGCTAGCTGATTGTTTAAAGATCCTAGAGGTCAAATACAGTATCTTACAATGTGGGGTTTTCAAAAATGGTTACTTACTTTATAGAAGTTTGTTTCTTGGAAACTACCAAGGGAGAGTGAGAGTCACATAATGTAACATTATCATGGTAGCGATGCCTATTATCTTTACCGTCTATTGGCTGGAAAGAAGTCAGGGTATCCCTCATACCCAAGGGAACAGAGTACGTACAAGGTATCCCTCATACCCAAGGGAACAGAGTACGTAAACCGGTGAAAACTAGAAGGTAGACATCGTTGGGAGTCCATCTCACTGATGGCTTTTCAGAAATAAAAATAGAGAGGTAACAATTGGCAACCACGATGCAATAGCTACTACAACGTGTGTTTTCCCACCATTTTCAGAAACTAGATAAGAATGTATGCAGGATTGTGAACCTTGAGCTAAAGAAAAACAAAATAAACCAAAAATAAGGTAAATTCCCACAAACGCAAAGCATTTCTGTTAGAAGATAATTTACAAAATTTGATAAGAAAAATGAAATTCAATCAACAAAAAGTGGTCTTGCTGAGTTATGTAGAGAGAGGTAAGAGTTTTGGGGGACTGAAATTGATATACTAGAGAACACGGATCTTTGGAGAAAAAGAGTTCCAGAGGAATGTGCAGTAGTCACTGCAATTTTTTAGCTGAATTCTAATCTGCCTATACACAATATGAAACTACATGAGACCAGGAAACAAATTCCCAAGTATCAGCTGAATAATACTGAGTGCAAGCCTGGAAGATAATAAGATTTCGATATTCCAGAGGAAGAGATCACATTGTAAAGATGACTGAAGAAGTAATCTTTAGTATTAGAAATAAACTAACCCTCAAATAAAGGTCACTCTTTAATTACCACTAATTTAAATAAGTCTTGAATGAACTGAGTAGATCTGGAAGTAATATAACTGCCAGCTAAAACAAAAGCTAATAGTATTTAAAGAATAATATTAAAATGCAAATATGAAGCAATGTAGCATTGAGAATGTATGGCATTCACTAGAAATTTACTAGGTATGATAAAAAGCAGTAAAATATACATAACTAGGAGGAAAAAAAGTCAATAGAAGCATACTTGAAAGAGACAATGATAAGGAAATTAGTTTTTTTATCCTTTTTTTATTATACTTTAATTTCTAGGGTACATGTGAATAACATGCAGGTTTGTTACATATATATACATGTGCCATGTTGGTGTGCTGCACCCATTAACTCATTATTTACATTAGGTATAACTCGTAATGCTATCCCTCCCCCCATCCCCTCCCCACAATAGGCCCCGGTGTGTGATGCTCCCTTTCCTATGTCCAGGTGATCTCATTGTTCAATTCCCACCTATGAGTGAGAACATGCCGTATTTGGTTTTCTGTTCTTGCAATAGTTTGATGAGAATGATGGTTTCCGGCTGCATCCATGTCCCTACAAAGGACACGAACTCATCCTTTTTTATGGCTGCATAGTATTCCATGGTGTATATGGGCCATATTTTCTTAATCCAGTCTGTCACTGATGGACATTTGGGTTGATTCCAAGTCTTTGCTATTGTGAATACAGCTGCAATAAACATACAAGTGCATGTGTCTTTATAGCAGCATGACTTATAATCCTTTGGGTATATCCCCAGTAATGGGATGGCTGGGTCAAATGATATTTCTAATTCTAGATCCTTGAGGAATCTTGACACTGTTTTCCACAGTGATTGAACTAGTTTACAGTCCCACCAACAGTGTAAAAGTGTTGCTATTTCTCCACATCCTCTCCAGCACCTGTTGTTTCCTGATTTTTTAATGATTGCCATTCTAACTGGTGTGAGATGGTATCTCATTGCAGTTTTGATTTGCATTTCTCTGATGGCGAATGATGATGAGCATTTTTTCATGTGTCTGTTGGCTGTATGAATGTCTTCTTTTGAGAAATGTCTATTCATATCCTTTGCCCACTTTTTGATAGGGTTGTTTTTTCTTTTCTTGTAAATTTGATTGAGTTCTTTATAGGTTCTGGATATTAGCCCTTTGTCAGATGAGTAGATTGCAAAAATTTTCTTCCATTCGGTGGGTTGTCTGTTCACTCTGATGGTAGTTTCTTTTGCTATGCAGAAGCTCTTTAATTTAATTAGATCCCATTTGTCAATTTTGGCTTTTGTTGCCATTGCTTTTGGTGTTTTAGACATGAAGTCCTTGTCCATGTCTATGTCCTGAATGGTATTCCCTAGGTTTTCTTCTAGGGTTTTTATGGTTTTAGGTCTAACATTTAAGTCTCTAATCCATCTTGAATTAATTTTCGTATAAGGAGTAAGGGAAATTAGTTTTTAAACGATGAAAAACAGCTATTTGAAACATGTATATCAATTCAGGTAAAATATAATCATAAGATGAAGATACACTGGAAATATAAAAATGATGAATCTAGTGATGATTTTTTTTGACATTTCATCCTATAAAAACATCACTAAGGGGGCTCAAAAATTAGACCATTCCAAAAAAAATTAGCTTACTAGAAAACAAAACAACTGATACTGTGCAAAATGAAACTTAAAAATAAAATTGGGAAAAAAGAAAAGAAGAATCTCAGTAACCCATGGTATAATGTGAAGCTATTCTTATGAGGAAAGGTTCTAGGAGAAGGGACAGCAGAAAAGTATATTAAAAGAAATGACTGTTAAAACATTTCAACATTAATGAAACTATAAATCTATAGATTCAAAGAAATGAAACATATCCCAAGAAAGATAAACACACACA
Source organism: Colobus angolensis palliatus (assembly GCF_000951035.1). NCBI lineage: Eukaryota > Metazoa > Chordata > Mammalia > Primates > Cercopithecidae > Colobus > Colobus angolensis. The sequence goes on along the minus strand of NW_012114544.1, from coordinate 236,125 downwards.
TATGCACACCACACACACACAGACACACACACACACAGACACACACACACATAGACACACACAGACAGCTTCATCAATTTGAAAGTCTGAATATCCAGTACATTATATTCATACTGATAAAACTCGGTGGCAGTGAGGAAAAAAATTTTAAAAGAGTCAAAAAAAGAAAATATCATTTGTGGCTAAGAAAAGTTCAGGCTCCTGAACCTTCTCCTAGGCCCATCTGGCCACTTTGCAAAATCCAATTTTAGCAAAGAATTCTGCTAAGTCAATTTAGTAAGAACCTTCCACCCTTGATAACTGATCACCCTGATATCTGTTTGAATTCGTCATCCTTCACCATCCCGCAGGTTATGTCTGATTACCCTGTCCTGTCTTCAGCAAGACTCCTGTTACATCAGTTTAGCCAGAATCCCCCCTTACTCTTAATGTTTTATTTTAGTAATTTTCCACCCATTAACCCCTAGACCACTGTTTTCTTTCTTTTTTGAGACGGAGTCTTGCTCTGTCCTGCAGGCTGGAGTGCAGTGGCGCGATCTCGGCTCACTGCAAGCCCCACCTCCTGGGTTCACACCATTCTCCTGTCTCAGCCTCCCAAGTAGCTGGGACTACAGGCCCCCGCCACCACATCCGGCCTTTTTTTTTTTTTTTTTTTGTATTTTTAGTAGAGACGAGGTTTCACCATGTTAGCCAGGATGGTCTCCATCTCCTGACTTTGTGATCTGCCCACCTCAGCCTCCCAAAGTGCTGGGATTACAGGCTTGAGCCATCCCACCCGCCCCACTTATTTATTTATTTATTTTTGAGACAGAGTCTCGCTCGGTTGCCAAAGCTGGAGTGCAGTGGATCGATCTCTGCTTGCTACAAGCTCCGCCTCCCGGGTTTGCACCATTCTCCTGCTTCAGCCTCCTAAGTAGCTGGGACTACAGGCACCTGCCACCACGCCCCGATAATTTTAGTCCTGAGTTAAGTCTTCCTTACCATGATTTGACAAATGTCATTGAATGATATTTTTTTCTTTAGCAGGACATTATTCTAGTCACATTACATATAGTTGAGCAAAGATAAAATTGTACACTTTTGGTCAGAAATAATTAAAGCAAGAAATTAATGAAACTACATAACGGATTTACAAAAACAAAACAAAACAAAAACAAAATAAACAAAAAATCCTATCAACTTTGAATTCTATATTCAGTAAGAATATCTTTCAAATATGAGTATGCAAGAATAAAGCCTGATGTAAACTATAGACTTTGGATGCTATTGTGAGTTCATTGATGGTAACAAATGTGCCATTGTGGTGAGAGATGTCAATAGTGGAGACTGCATGTTGTTAGGACAGAGAGTATATGGGAGTTTCAGGTACTTTCTCATCAATTTTGCTGTGAACTTAAAGCTTCTGTAAAGATGAAGATTATTAGTGAAAAAGTAAAGCAATATAAAATATTTTAAAGAGAAGAACTCACAGAATCTCTCAGTAGCAAATATTTTTTTACATGCAATATTTTTTTTTTTTTTTTTTTTTGAGGCGGAGTCTCGCTCTGTCGCCCGGCCTGGAGTGCAGTGGCCGGATCTCAGCTCACTGCAAGCTCCGCCTCCTGGGTTTACGCCATTCTCCTGCCTCAGCCTCCCAAGTAGCTGGGACTACAGACGCCCGCCACCACACCCGGCTAGTTTTTTGTATTTTTAGTAGAGACGGGGTTTCACCGTGTTAGCCAGGATGGTCTCGATCTCCTGACCTCGTGATCCGCCCGTCTCGGCCTCCCAAAGTGCTGGGATTACAGGCTTGAGCCACCGCGCCCGGCTTACATGCAATATTAAAGAAGCTTCTTCAGGCTGAAAGAAAATGATGTCAGATGGAAAATAAATTGGAGAAAGCAATAGTGTCAAGGGTGATGAATGTGTTAAAAAAATCAATTTTTTTCTTAGTTAAAAGTTAAAAATATCGTAAGACTTCAATTTTTGGCCATGAATGAATACCTGGTTTATAACAAGCTTTCACGTTGTAAAGTATAAGACAATTGGACAAAACTTACAATAACACTACTTTCAGAGATTGAGACAATAAGAAGTATAAGACTAATTTCCCGAGAAAAGGGAAACAAAAAAGTATGCTCTGTAATTTACACAGGTTACCACTTGGAAGCAATTTTCTGACGTGTAGTATGGGCAGAGAAAACAGAAGCACAGCCTAGTGACTTATTTATTTGAGGAACACATATATTTTACAAAGCCGACTCAGCTAGAATTTGCAGAACAGAGACCAAAGAGATAGGAGTTTGATAAGACTATCTCCAGGAAAATGCATGAGGTGCCCTTGAGTCTTTAGTTGAATATTAATTCGCACATGCAACAGGATTACAATTCGTGAAATCAAGCAAATTAAAAAAAAATCACGAAGTAAAAGGGTAATAAATTACCCAGGTTATCAGAATAAACCATTCAAATCCCATTCAGTCTGAATAGAGAAACCATGAGGAATACTCCAGGCATCCAGAAAGGCCATGCCTTGTATTAAGCTTAAACTAGGCTAAGATAAAGGCTAAATTAGACCCATCAAAACAGAGATTATAAACAGGCTCTTAAATGTTTAAAATTACCCACAAGTAAGTTAGCTTCTTCCCAAGCCAATCTTCAGCAGTCTTACAGAAGAAAACAAAAATAAGCAGCAGCATAGATAGCCATCACAATGCTTAACACTAAATCAGGGGACAAAGCAACAGATATGGCATATAACAAGAAAAATTAGGGAATACAAATAGACCCAGAAGTGACAGAGATGATGGTAGCAGCAAAGATCGTTTTTTGACTTGTGAAGTATTATTAATTTTTACCATGTATATTTATAGGGTACAACATGATGTTTTGATGTATACATCATATATGATGTATACATTATGGAATGATTATATCAAGTTATGTAACATATCCACCAACTCACATACTTTCCTTTTTCTGCATGGCAAGAATACTTAAAATCTTACTCTCAGCAATTTTTATGTGCATGGCACATTATTACTAACTGTACGGGGCACATGGTAATTCCTGCTGTCTAATATAAACTGTTACCTTTCTCCAGCAAACAAGGGCTTTTAAACGTCAATTGTAAATTTTTCAAGTATGCTGAGGCATTTAAAGGGGAACATGAACACAATAAGAAATGAAATAGAAGATATAAAACTGAAAATTATAGAGCTGATATACTTAATGCATGCTATGGAAAATTCACTTGAGATTAACAGCAGAATAGACATAGAAGAAGAATAGATCAGTGTAATGAAAGACACTAATAGAAAAAGATGTAATTAAGTATAATAAAGTTTTAAATATCAATACAGAGACACAACTTAGACAGAAAAATTCTCAAAGCAGACCCTGGTTTATTCAGCAAGGGAAATTTAAAATGTATAATTTGTGGTTTACTCCTGGCTCATCATTTTAATTTTATTGCCAACATTTTGCTTGGTACCAAATTTTAAAAATTCTTTATGAAACATTTTTTACATACTGCTGTTGCTGTAATATGTAGAATATTTTCTCTGTGTAAGCAAATCTAATTTTCAAAAAGATAATTTTGGTGAGAAACTAAAAAAATGGAAAAGTATGTGGTATAAATGGTTGCAAATGTGAATCTCTTTTATAGAAAATATTTTTAAATAATGCAAACTACAGATCCTATTAATGGTGAAGCAGAGTAAAGAAAATGGTCTTTTAAGGGAAATAAACGTTTGGATTCTAACGTCAAAGACCCCCCCCACACACTAGAAAAATTTCTTTAACTTCCAGGTTTCAAGATCTAATAGCATGACCTAAGAAAATAATGAACACCTTGTTTATGTAATGGTTATACCACTGTGTTTACTCACCTCCGAAAACATATGCTAATTTAAAAATAATCTCCTTTCTATGAAAAATAACTATCCATAACAGTTAAAGGTCAACACATTTCAAACAATTCCCAAATAATTAATATTAGCTATCTTTACATTTTCCATGTTATAAGTTACTATGGCAAAGCAAATAGGTTTAAGTAAGACACGATCTCATATTCATTATTAATCTCATGCCATGTTATTACAATTTATACTACATAATTTGTAAGCTAGAAAAATCATAAAAATAACTTATGAAAGACACTCCTAAATTGTTTAGATTTAGATGAATTTCAAAATCTTAAAGTAAATAGTTTTTCTTCTTTAGGATTAGGTTTGTTGAATAACATATGAGAATACCTTTTATGTCCTGACATAGTGATAATTTCAGAGGAGTGGTGAGGCTGCAGGATACATTATATACTAAATGTAGGCACTGACTTAAAATCAAATAAAACAAAATGGCAAAAGAACCAAAAAACAACACAACCAAACAACTCTCAGAACTGTTAACATTTATCTAGAATTCTGGTGATTACAATATACATTTTTCTTTAGAGATAAATTTTACAGAAGAGGACAGAGCTAGAGGCCAGATTTTATTCCTTTCTCCCTTCTATGTTTTATCTTAAATCTCAAAAGTCACCTTTTCACAAGGGGACCTGCTTCAGAAACTAATTCACTGAGTTCCACTGCATGTCCTGATATAAATATCAAAGTTCCAAATCTTTTGCTTTTAATGTAACTCCAAGAATAGGAAAGATAGCCTATTTATTATTTTAATCCATTTTATTCAAAGATAGAAAATGTATTAATAATATGTTAAGAGAGTACTAAAATTGCTCATTTGAAATTCACATTTAACAGTCCAAAGTTCAAGACCATAAATATTGACACATATTTGCCACCAATATCTGCCTCTAGTAATAGCCCTGTGGTTTATATCATCTTCTATTTCATTTTCTAGATGATGGTATCTTTATTAGATGTAATTTAGAGATAACTTACTTTTAGACTCCAGATTTCATTACACTTTTGCAGTGAAAAAATAAAGCATTAAACAATTTAAGGTTGGTTTACTAAAAGAGAAGTAAGGTCATCAGTGACTTCCATATTTCTATATGTAATGGCATTTTCAATTGTCACTCACAGCACTTGACTGTCAGCAAACTTTTCTAATAGGGACTACTCTACACTTGACATTTTTTTTTTCTCACTGGGTTTCAGGGCATAATGTTCTCCTGCTTTTATCTCTACATTTATGGGCCTTATTTTATTCCTCTTTTGTTGGCTCAGACTTCTCTGGCCATGAATATTTGTGGTTTTATAAGATTCACTTTATTATTTATTTTTATCCAGGTGATTTTGCCCACATTTATAGTTTGTTATATAAAGTAATTACTGATGAATATATATCCTTTGGCTAGAGTTTAATGGAAACCCCAACTATATATGAACTATTACTTCTTTGTCATTTCCACTTTTATGCTTCAAAAATCTCTCTAAATACAAAATGCACAAGACTAAACTTGGAATAATCACTCAAAACCCAATACTGACCTAGTATACTTATTCTCATGGAATGATACCTCCATTCATGTAGTTCCACAAATTTTGAATGTCTTCTTTCCCCTCACAGCCCATACTGATGGGAAATTCTACTTATATTTACCTCTTAAATATTTTCAAGTTTTTCTACTTCTTCCCATTCCTGTGGTCACCACCCAAATTCATTGCCATCACCTTGATTACCACAATAACTGCTAAGTAGTTTTGCTTCACTGATGGTTGCACCTGCCAATTATAGTCTCTACAGAGCTATAAAGTAGACAGAGTAAGTTTCTCTAAATTCAAATCTGATTATCACTTCTTTGCTCAAAACATGTCAATGACTTCACAAAGTTTTCAGTATAAAGACCAACATTTATTTAACGTGGCTGTCTTAGTTTTGTGTTGCTATAACAGAACATCTGAGGTTGGGCAATTTATAAAGAAAAGAGATTTATGTGGCTTATTAATCTTGTGGCTTGAAAGTTCAAGATTAGGCAGCTGCATCTAGTGAGGACCCCATGCTGGTTCAACTCATGGCATAAAGTGGAAAGGTGAAAGTCCTGTGCAGAGATCACATGGTGAGATAGGAAGCAAGAGAGAGAAACCAGGGAGACCCGACTCTCTTTTTGTAACCTACTTTCACATAAACCAATTTATTCCATATGAGAGGGAGAACTCAACCCTGAGGGACGGCATTAATCTATTGATGGGTAATCTGTTCCCACAATCCAAACACCTCCCACTAAGCCCCACTTCCCAACACTGCCATATTGGGGATAAAATTTTAATATGAGTTTTGGGGGGGACAACTTATATTCAAACCATAGCAATGACCTACAAGACCTTGAGAGGCCTGGCTTCTACCCACTTCCTTAGCATCATCTTATACTATACCCCCTTGATTCCTAGCTCTAAGTACAAGTTTATTTGATTTGTCAAACAAGCTATAGGTGAACCTATGGCATACACTTTGTGTATGTTGTCCTTTTACCAACAATGCATTCCCCCATTGCCTAGGTAACCACTTACAGTTCCAGTTTCAATTCAAGTGTTTTAGTTCCTCAGGGAACTCATTTTTTAATGTCTTCTACTCCCGATCTAAGTGTTTTAGGTCATCTCTTTGTTATACAAAGAACTAGGGTAGTAACCTTATCATGTTGACCAGAGCCCTGAAATATAAGAATTAATCTTTCAAAGTCTTAAATTATTTATAGCACATTTTTTAATTTGATGCTTTTTCCCTTTCACTGTACAACTAGTAAATCTCTTCAATAACTTCCAAGCATTTGTGATTGATTAATTTATTCAACAGAATATTGAAGTGAACACATATTTTATAGTAGACACAACTCTGGGCTGTGGCTATTAAGTGGTAAGCAATACAATAGCATTCGCAGAGTCAGCATTTATTGAGTATACGCGCAGAAAATAAAACAGAGAAAAAGGAATATACATTAAAATGGCTCTGGAATTTTACATATTAAGAACTGAAACTAAACTAGGCTTAAACAATACTGAGACTAGATGCCGTGTTACCATCCTAGATTTTTTGACAAAGCTGGCAGTGAGTGAATAATTTATTTGCTTCCATCAGAAACAAATAAATGAGGAAACATTCATGAAAAAATACTGCTACTGAAAAGTGAGATGATGAACCAAGTGAACAGCTGATTTTTAAGACTCTGAGCCTTCTTATCAAAACTCACTTCAAGACCTTTGCTTTACTCTTACCCCTCACCCATTTGAAGCTCTTTTATAAATTCTGTTCAATCTCAGTTGATTTCCTGCCTAACTAGGTCTACTTAAAAAAATTCCCACACATGGTCCTAAAACCTTAACTCTCATACGTACTCTGCCTTAATTTCCCATTTTGAGATATAAAGATTCCATTCAGGTGGTATTCTACCTTACTACAGCAAGCCTAATACACTTAGTTTTGCTTTAGCAAGAGTTTTTTTTGTTGTTGTTTTTGTTGTTTTGTTTTTGTTGGGGAACCAACAGTTAGCAACAGCACTGGAAAATATATTGGAATACTGAAGACAAAAGAAATGAATAACAAAACAGAGGTGATGTTTCTGCAAATGTGCCTGAGAATTGATTAAAATGTTAACAATATAGGCTCTGCATTCTACTTTGGTAGGAAGATGACAAGATGAGGGTAAGGCTTGGAAAGTGAGCTATTTTGGGGATTATACAAGGTTTTAATGTGCATAGAGACACCCAGGGAAAACTGGAGCTATAAAGTTGTACACGGAGCAGGAGACTATTGAGGAACGCTTGTACTTACAGATTTGGTTTCCTTAATATTACATAATTGCCCAGAGAATTGACTTGTAGTGACTAATATGTATTCCATAAACAAATGCATATTTGGCATCCAAATCAAGTGAATTCCTCAATATTCCCATAGACCTATGGAAATGGTATAGAAGAGAAGAGAATTAAGAGATTGAATGTGTTCTCTAGGGAAAAAAAATGTATATTCTGTGAAGTAGTCAATAAAAGATTCTATGACAAAAATCAACTTCCTTTGGAAAACAGTTGTATCAGAGGCAAACTTTTGTAAATGTTGTATGCTTATGGATAGATAATTAAAAGTACTACGATTTGATTTAAACTACTAGAAATCAGCTAGAAGGAAACAGTTCAGAGTTTATCACTTTTAAATGAAAAATAGAGAATAATTTACAACTGTTTGAAAACAAAATCACAGAAACTGACATTGTGCTGTTTCTCCATTCTCTTCCTAGTATAGTAGTCCCACATGGATAGAAATATGAGGAAAACGTGATTTAACAGCAGGGAAATATAAAGAAGACACAACAACTTTATTTTCCCGGGTGATGTTTCTTTGCAAGTGGCTTTGGTCAAAGAGAAAGTAAGAGAGCAAACACAATTATTTATTAGGACACCAGACATAATTTTGTTTCCAACAACAGATTTATAGTTCTGTGAAAATATATTGTAGTTTTTCTACTAATACAATAAGGATATTTTTCTTTTGAAGTTAAGTAAGAAAAAAATAAGTATTTATATAACAATGTAAAATATTTTACAAAATAAATTACATGTATATATTTTCTTTAAATATAATTCTGTTGTGGACTCAAACTGATCATGTCGTGTACTACTATGCTTGTTATTCAAAAGTGAGTTTTAGTTTAGAGAAAAAAGTTGTAAGAGTGTTTTTATCCAGAATTATTCCTGAATTATTAAGGTTTTATTTAAATGTTGAAGAAACTTCAAAATGAAAGAAGGGTAAAGGCCAAGCAGATTTTCATAACTGTTAAGAAAGTGCATTCCACATAGCGGTATTCTTCATGCTTATCTTATGACTGAACTATTAAATAATCCTATTGTTAACTCCCAGAAGAAGAAATGATGAGCAGGAGGATCCAGTCCTCAATACGGGTAGTATATTATAGTATACTATAGGATAGTAGTGTAGTTATAGTATATCAAATGTAGATCATATGGTGTATCTGGACGTCTTTAAGGCATTTTTTTATGTATTTAATAACAACATTGTAGCTAGGCTGAAGGAAGAGTATGTCTCTCACAATGTTTGATAGCCTAGAGTAATAGAACAAATGTTACAAGAAAAAACTAAATTTAGTTTTAAAAATATCAAAATCTCCTTAAGATAGGAAAAATTTATACACATTAGCAGATGATGATTTAATAAAGACGTAGAGATTTTAGATTGCAGTAAACACGAATGAGAAAGATGATAGTCTTGCCCCATTCTTTGTCAGAGCACATTTGAATATTGAATTCTTTTCTGGTTATTGCATATTAAGAGGGAGAGAAACACATGAACATATTCAGAATGGGAAACCGAGATAGTAAAGAGAACAGTTTGGACACAAATTGTACCATAGAAATCCACAGTTAGCAACTATATGATAGTAGATTTGGGCTAAGTATAAGAAAGAACTTTCAAATAACAGAATCTTTTCAAGAAGGAATTGAGTCATTTTGGAAATATAGCCAAATACGTATGTTTGTGCGTGTATGTGTACGTATATGTGCACATATAATGTGTTTCCCTTGTTTGAACTTACTTTTAAAAGTTAACATCTTAGTTGTCTTATTTTGTAAACCACGCAATGGTGCATTGTTATAAGAGAGTTAGTTTATTTACAAAGTGGAATAATTACTTAAAATATAGTGAAGTACCTGAACAGAGAATTCTATGTTTATGATTAATCAAATCCCAAACATTTATCTTGCCCATACCTATTTGATATAATCAAATCCCAAACATTTATCTTGCCCATACCTATTTGATATAACTTGTCTCTGGCAACTTACTTTTACTGATGTTTTTCAAAACATTCAACTTCATTTTATAATTGGGTTGCATACTATAAATTTAATGATCTTTTATAACAAAATGACTCTATTATACAAAGATTCAGAAGGGATGGTTCAAATTGTTGACTGGAGCATGGATTGCTATAGTGTCAAGAATAACTGAAATGAACTTTTATTGTAATGTAAAATTATTATTATTATTATTATTATTGTTAGATGGAATCTCACTCTGTTACTAGACTGGAGTGCAGTGGCACAATCTCGGCTCACTGCCACCTCTGCCTCCCGTGTTTAAGTGATTCTCCTGCCTCAGTCTCCCAAATAGCTGGGACTACAGGCACGCACCACCATGCCCAGAAAATTTTTGTATTTTTAGTAGAGATGGAGTTTCACTATGTTGGCCAGGATGGTCTTGATCTCTTGACCTTGTGATCCACCTGCCTCGGCCTCCCGAAGACTCTGAGCCTTCTTATCAAAGGCATGAGCCACTGCGCCCGGCCTATAATGTAAAATTCTAAGTTACAGTAATGGTATATTATTCTTTTAGTTTTTTAAAATAAAGAGTACTTAGTGAATATTAAAAATTAAGCAAATTAACATAAAATATTAAATAATTTCTACTTTACCCCTTCAATCTATTGTTTTTCTCCTTCAGAATGATTTTTTTAAATTTTTTAAAAAATTCTTTTATATTCTTAATTCAGAAAAATGTATCAGTAAAGCAACTGTTACTATTATCCATTTGTGTTCCACTAAGGAGCATAAAGGAATGAACTTATATAAACTACTCTGTTACTAGACTGGAGTGCAGTGGCGCAATCTCTACCAGTCACTACCTCTTTCTCAGTTTTCTTCTCCAATCTGAATTTCCTGTTAATCATTTTTATTAATTGTGGGAATAAATTTTAGCAATACATGGATTCCTCAAATTTTGGATCCATTCACATCAGCTATTGTCCTTTGGGTCCTGCCATGGGAAATTAGGAATTTAGTATATGTCTCTTACCTCTACACATCAATTTAGCCCCTGAGTTATTTGTGTGATGCCATACCTTTTATACTGCAAAGTCATGCAATATTTACCTCAATTCCAAGTTTTGTCAATGGCTTGATTCTAAAAAATTGAAAGTCAACTTTCATAATGTAACGAAATAAAATTGACTGTTGAAGCAAGTAATGTAAAATAACTCATTTTAAAAAGTCATATATACTGTCACTCAGAAGAGCAGTTTCAGTGTTAAGTTCAAATTGATCTCCTTTCCTACATGTCATTGATTGCTAAAGTGATAATTATCAGATAATATTTTGCTTAATTTTTGAACGATTAATTTCCTTTATAGCTTTATGTGTCCATTCAAATTGCTAATCATTTTTCTTTCTCTCATTTACAGAAAAAATTTGTTACTTTTTCACCAGATCACTACAATTTTCTAACTTCCTGATCATTATCTCTATTAACTAGAATGTATTTTCGTTTTAGGAGAGATTCTATTCATTCTTTTGCCTTCATATTTTGAACAATATTTTTAAAACAGTTGGATAACTACCATTGTAAAAGGATACATGATACTCCACTGTGCCAGGAAACACTATTAGAATTAACTGTTTTTCTAATTATATATAATTAAGATGTTTCTAACATTGGTATTGCTAAGAATGTAGCTAAAGTAATATATGTGTATTAAGTATATAAATGTGCATTATATATAGTATATATTTACATAATACAATGTAGTATATACACAATTGTTATTTGGATTTTATTACATTCTTAACCCATTAAATACATAAATACACTGTTGTCAAAAAATGATATTGCGTTACTCTGTTCACATGCTGCTAATAAAAACATACTTGAGACTGGATAATTTACAAAGGAAAGAGGTTTAATTGACTCGGAGTTCTACATGGCTGGAGAGGCCACACAATCATGGTGGAAGACAAATGTAGAGCAAAGTCACGTCTTACATGGTGGCAGCCAAGAGAGCTTGTGTAAGGGAATTACCCAATATAAAACCATCAGATCTTATGAGACTTATTCACTGTCCTGAGAACAGCATGGGAAAGACCTGCTTCCATGATTCAATTACCTCACACCAGGTCCCTTCACAACACGTGGATATCATGGGAGTTACAATTCAAGATGAGATGTGGGTGTGGATACAGCCAAACTATGTCCAACATAATATCAAAAAGTTAGTATAGTATCAAAAATACGAAAGTACACAAATAAAGGATTCTAAAGGTAACCACTAAAAACAGAATAAAATACATAACTCCAAATATATTTTTATGCATTTACAAACACAGATATACATATAGAAATGCATACTTTATGTACATATTTGGCATAATTTAGAATATAACATGTAATGCTTCACAGTTCCTTTATTATAATAAATGTACACAGAAAAAAATTCAAAATTGGTATTTTTAGTCTTTAACCTCTGCATATTATTCCATTGTATAGACGTACTAAGAATTATTCAAACATTTTTACTGATTTAGCTTATATTGTTTCTTTATTTTCAGTTTACAGAGAAACCAGAGTTATCTTATTTTCAATACTTCTTCATGATCATGAATAAATATTTATGTAAGTGTGAAATTGAGAATTAGACCTGATATTAGAAGGGCATCTACTTCAATAATGTAAATAGAAGTAATCACATTAAACCATAAAATATTTGTAAAACTTTCATCTTCCATTAACAGCTAATGACCCATTCTTCTGCCCCCACCAAGTTGCAAATTCTTAATATTACAAGGTTTTGATATTGCTTAAAACACAGATTAGAAATAATGAAAATATATTTGATGTCTAGATTTATTTGTGTAGCATAGTGACCTCCTCCACACTTTTTTCTTTTTAAATTTAGCAAAGCTAAGGAAACTAGATAGCCTCCAGAGTGCTTTGTTTTGTTTCGTTTTATTATACACAGAGGGTGAATCTGGGAAAAGCTTCTGATGGTGAAAATAGTCCAAATAAAAGTATAGCTTAATAAAAACTAGGATTTAGGAAAAAGGTGAAATCTATACTTCCCTGGTTTTAACGTAATTATATTTTGATTAGATATTAATATAATCGGTGGGTATTATTAGTATGTTTTACATGAATTTTATTTGTGGACAGAGGCAAGGCTAACTTACTTGTGAGGTGTAAATCACTAATCTTAGCTAATTAAGACTTGGAAATATTGATCATTAAACTACATTCCCTCCCTCTTTTGATGGATAAGGGAACCACAGTCTTAGTGGCTAAGGAGGAAATGCTTGTAGAGAAGTGGTGTATTTTAAAAAAAGTAAATATTGCACAAACAGTGACTACTCAGAGGATGTCTAAGAAGAAAAAAAAATCATAAGAAAAGATAACTGAAAAACTATATACACATACCCACATTAGAAACTTTTATTCAGCACATTGGGAGTGTAATTCTGATATGGTATCTCCATCTTTATCTTCTATAACCATCAATGGTTTATGCATGTTTAATTTCTTAAATGCTATCACATTTCAAGGAACTGCATAATTTCTCTAATGCATTTAAGAGTTGAGACTTAAAAAAAAAATTAACACTACCACTTTTCAGAATATGATTACATTTTTATGTATTGTCAGGATGTTGGTCAAGTAACAATAATTCGATAACAAATGTATTAACAATGGTATCAGTGATAAAAATAATATTAATATATTATTTGTGTTATTTTTTCCTATTATATTACTTTAGAAATTCATTTTTCATTATTTATGCTCTTCTTATATTTATTAGTAGTATTTGAGTATCCCAAGATGCTAAAAAATTGGAATCCATACTATGAAAAATGTTTTCTGCTTACAGTCATATTCATCAAAGATGTTAAGCCTACAGGGTCTCACCACAACCAGTTCATTATCTGAAGCTGATCAAGGATCATGAACTTCTAATGACCTACTCTGCTTGACCCTTCAAATATCTGATTGAGATAACATTTTGCTAATCAATGAAAAACAGAACTTTTAGCCTACTGTACATTGGCTGATACATACATTTCATATTATCCAGAGAGTGAATTTCCAATGCTGAATTAGCTTAACCATCATGTAGCTACCTTTCCATTTCTAGCACTAAAAAACCGTTGACTGTTCCTCCTTAAACAATTTCCTCATTGTTCAGGGTTTCCTTTACTGTCAGATTGAAAGACTCAAGATAAATGGGTTATTAATTCATTCATTCATACACATTCTTCATTTATGTTTTGTAATGCATTGCAACAGTTTTCATTTTTAAATAGTAAATGGCACATCAAATGCTATTAAATTTTAATTATTAAAACATAATAATTTGTTTAGTCTTTTTGCCTCTTTGGTACTAAACTACACATCATTTTTCATATGCCCTTATTATCTGTTTTAGATTATGCAAAAAATGATTGAAGTGTATATGGATTTGGAAAAGTTTCATGTGTTTGAATTTTTGTGCAATCCTACACATTATTCCTTTGCATTTTTAAGAAAGGCCTTCCAAAAATTTTAAATTCAGTAAATAATAAAATCGTGATTAAAAATGACAAATTAATATAATTTCACATTCCACAAATATTACAGTTTTAGAGTAAACTGTAAAACGCAAGTACTTTATCGATGGGGTACTTAGGTATAACTTGAAGCATACAAGTGATGAGCAATATTTTTACTAAATGCATATCTGGGAAAAATTAAATATGATTGTTTTCCTAGATGAAGAAAACTATGATAACTGGATAATTTGTTTTTCTATAATGGTAATATGACACAAAGGCGTGATAAAGCAACAGAAGTCAAAATTATACTTCATCATCATATTTGTATATAAATGACATTTGGTAAATAAAAATGTATAAACTATCTCAAGATCAGTTAACTTTATGTAATGGAGACTGATTAAAATGTCTCTGATGACCTGTATGGAGATTACATTTGGTAAAATGTACATGCAGCCACAGGCACAGGGCCTCACATATTTTAAGTATTCAGTTATGTTCGTATTTCTTGGGGTGTGTCTTTTTCCTTCTCCAAATGGTTAGAGCAAGATTTTTGGCAGGCAGTATTGCTCTCTTTTGAAATTAATGTTTATATGCTTCTCCCGGTATCTGTGAAGATTATAGATTCTATCCTAACAAAGCTGAGAAAAAGAAGGTACCGCTGATCTGAAAACAGAGAGAGAAAGCCATAGAAAGAACAGAGGAGAGAAAATGCCCTAAGAAGTTAACTGAGACAGAAGCAGGCCCCCATCTGTTGGCCAGATTCTGAGTCTCTGGATAGGTTCTGTTTATTGGGGCTGATCCCAGAGCCATCCGCCCAAGTATGACCAGCTGAGTATGAGAACAGGGGGAAGGTGGTGAGGGCTCAGGGGGCATTTATTTTATTTCATTTTATTTTTGGGGAGAGGTCTCTGTTCTTTGAATTCCAGGTCAATGAGAATGTCTGGAAAATGAATTCCATCTGTTTACATGAGTACATGAAGAGGGGAAGGTTGTCACTGTGTACAGACTGGTGAATCAGACCTAAACACAACCCAGAGTTAAGGAAGTAAGTTTTGTTTGGAGAGAAATTTCAGCTCCAGAGTAAATGCCAACTATTGGGGTAAGTTTCCAGAAGGAAGTAGGGAACGGCAAAAGGGGGAACCTGCCAGAAGTAAATTCCAGCTGGAATACTGTAAAGTGACATATGTGTGAGGTGCTGTACCACAGCTGGTTTACTTCTCTAGTTATCATCAGGGAGCTGAACATGCTGGGTGAAGCCATTCATGGCACAGACTTCTTGAAGGTTCAGTAATGACCTGGACAAACCTAGGTAATTCATTCATTTCCAGACACAGTCTCCTCTAATATTTTCAAATAAGTGAATTTTATGTTTTGTTGGAACAATTACTAAAATACAGTTTCATAGTGTATCTATTTGATGAGCATTTTTTTCTCATGAACCCCAAAATAGTTTTACTGTAGAAAATAATGGAATTATGCTGTGGTGTGAAAGTTTGTGTCCTCTTAAAATTCCTATGTCGAAATCCTAATTCCCAAGGTGATGGTATTAGAAGGTAGGACTCTTGAGAGGTAATTAGGTCACAAGGGTGGAGTCTTCAGGAATGAGAGCAGTGCCTTTGTAAAAGAGACTGCAGAGATGTGCTTTGCTTCTTCTACCCTGTGAGGACAACCGTGAAAACCGAATTATAGTTAAATGTGATAGTGCCTTTCTTTGTCAATCAAGAAATGATCCTGAATCTGTAGGTGCCTTGGTTTTGAGTTTCCCGGACTCCAGAATTTTGAGAAATGAATTTCTGCTGTGTATAAGCTATTTAATCCAGGGCATTTTGTAATAGCAGCCTGACCAGACTAAGACAGATTAGAATTGCAGTTTTTTTTTTTTAAACTCAACTCATTGTGTAACCTTTATGAAAAGTTTGCAGTATCTAAACACTTAACACTTAAACACAAAACAGGACTGGTCTTATCACAGATCAACTCTAACAAAGTAACAAAAAAAAAAGTGCCCTTCAAGGTTTTCTACAAAATTAAGCTACTTACCTTTCATCATCAAAATAACAGAAAAAAAGATATTATTCATCAGTTCTCCTTACGAGAGACAAAGATTTCCAGATGAGGATTTAGAAGGACTGAGTTTGAGACAATGTTTTAACACTTATGTAATTGATCACCACAGAATTCCTGGACTCTGATTCTTTATCTGCAAATTATTATCTCTTACTTACTTTCTACACTAAATTTTAATATAAT
This sequence comes from Colobus angolensis palliatus, assembly GCF_000951035.1. Lineage (NCBI taxonomy): Eukaryota > Metazoa > Chordata > Mammalia > Primates > Cercopithecidae > Colobus > Colobus angolensis. The sequence continues at coordinate 219,626 of NW_012114544.1, read as the reverse complement.
ATTGACCTCCATTTTAGGGTAATTTGTTCAAACTGAATTATGGCTAAATATGAGAGCCTACAATCTAAATTTATAGTCTGAATGACAGTTTCAGTGGTGGAGAGACAAAAAAGTAGAAAATTATCTCATTTCCTAAATTGTAAGAATTTGCCTGTGTGCTAGACTAGTTATTGCAGTAGCCTTAAAATATTGAAATTGTTCTATTTGTCATTAACTGTAATGAAGACAGACATCCTTACTTTCAAAATTAACATTAGGATCAGAGAGGCATAGAGGAGTAAATTATCACACTGTTTTGTCTGACACAATTTCGTTTTAACTTGTGGTGATTTATAAACACATAAACATGTGGAAGATGTGCATCTATGAATGTAAACTCATGTTGTCATGGGCTGCAGCAGGATGGATGAGCAGGACAAAAATCTGGAAAACAGATTTACCAGTCAGGATGAAACAGGTGGAGCTAATCATACAACACCAAATCCCAATTATTGTTTTTGTGTAGACCAAGGGACTGTGATCATATTCAGAGAGAAAATGAATCCAGCCAGGGCTGGAGATCTCAGATCAAATCAGTCATACAAAGAAAAGCTATTTAAACATGACGTTTTGAATTCAAATCCAAGATTGACTTTTGAATTTGGAATTGGGCAGGAAACATGTTCAGAAAACAAACAGAAAAAAACCACGATTAGAGAAAGAAACATAGTAACCCCCGGTCCACTGATGATCTGCTGTGAAAACTTCGTATTGTTTTTTTTTTTTTTTCTTGAGACGGAGTCTCGCTCTGTGGCCCAGGCTGGAGTGCAGTGGCCGGATCTCAGCTCACTGCAAGCTCCGTCTCCCGGGTTTACGCCATTCTCCTGCCTCAGCCTCCCGAGTAGCTGGGACTACAGGCGCCTGCCACCTCGCCCCGCTAGTTTTTTGTATTTTTTTAGTAGAGACGGGGTTTCACCGTGTTAGCCAGGATGGTCTCGATCTCCTGACCTCGTGATCCGCCCGTCTGGGCCTCCCAAAGTGCTGGGATTACAGGCTTGAGCCACCGCGCCCGGCCGAAAAACTTCGTATTGTTAGATATACTCCACTTCCCAGGGCGAAATAGGCCTCTCTTGGTAGTAACAACCAATGACTGCAACTTTAATGGAAAGTATGATATTGATGGAGAACTTCTTGACTATCTTAGCAATGTGTGTGTGCACATATCCTTACATTTATGTGAACACCTTTAATTCATTCTATGACATGGTGTAAAATAATATATCACTGAAATTGTACAATTTCTAAAAGCCAGTGAGGGTTTATTTCATAACACTCTAAGGACTTTGTTTGCATATAGTACCTGATGAGATTCCCAAATGATGACATTGTTCGGAAATGTTACTCTCACTGTCCCTGTGAAGAAGCAGAGGTTTGGAGAAGACACACAAGGTGCCCAAATTCGCATAAGTCAGGGAGATGTAGAATTAGGATTCCAATTCAAGTCAGCAATTCCAGAGTTTTTTGGTTCTATCTCAACACAAATCTCTACATTAGATTGGTTAACATTATTTTACCCAGATATTCCCAAATATTTTGTTACATTGTTTAGTACATTTGCCTAACAAACATGGATTTGGGTGATATTAATTTTACTTTACTTCGCTAGTACTCCGATGTTAAACAAAAATTATGGGAGGCTGTTGTTTGGGGCTAAGCTCCTGCATGAGGCCCCAACAGACCAAACCAAACCAAAATGGAGCTGCTTATGCTATATGCCACGTAATCAAACTGAAACTTTAAGGAAGCAAATCATTCCAAAACAGACCAGCTTTTTCTGAGTCAGATCAACTTCTACCTTAGTCAGCATAGTAATAAAGTTCCTTCTGCATTAACCCTTACAAAAAGTCACTGAAAGTAACCTGATGTTAGACAGGTTTTTTTTTCCATTGTTCTGTTTTCTTGTTTCTCTCTTACAAAATCCACCATTCTGCCATTGTTCAACAGGAGCTCTCATTCTGTTTTGTAGAATGAAAGCTGCCCTGATTCATGAATTGCAAATAAAAGCCAATTAAGTTTGTTGGAATTTTGACTCTTGACACTGATAAAGGTGCAATGGTCAGCAAAAAGGGAGAAAAATCAATAATCCAAAATAAAGGACCAAAAAACAGTGTATCATTAATGCTGAGTAACATAAAATATGCTGAAGCAAGGGGGATGTAGAAAGGAGAAATTTCCTCATTTGCTATATTTTCTGTTTTGTTAACTCCTGTTTTTCAGTCAGAAACTTTGACTTATTTCTTATTATGAAATTAAATTCAGCATTTATACAGTTAAACTTTGAAAGGAAACAAAATTCTACATGATAGATGAGTGCTTATGACTTAGATTCAGTTCACTCTGCATACAATTGAGTTGCCTTGTGAATAGAACAGTGATTTTTTTTTTTTCTAATTTTAGGTGAAATGTCAGATATATTTAAGTCTAGAAGCCATGCAAAACTGTATGTTTTATGACATTTTACTTAAAATTGTATAACTTATCTGTAATTTTCTCTCTATCATTCTTACAACTTGACAGCCAGTTTTACAAGCAATAAATGTTTTCAATTCATAAAATGTAACTTCAGGCTACAGACAGAGATTATAATAAAATGGGGAAAATCAGACTGAAAAGTTATTTATAAATTTCTTCCCTTCATTTACTCACAATTCTGAACAAAGTCTGGAGATATAAATAAGGCTTCTGGTAAGCAAATTCAGTTTAATTTTGAACTGCACACATTTGGCAGTTTCACACTTTAACTGCCTAATCTTCCTATTTGGGGGCCACAAAAAGCTTCTACATATACTGTGGACTAAGCGAGAAAGAGTTACCAAAAATAATACCTGATTTGACCTTCTTCATCCTTCCGTTCATTCATTTAGTTAATTGTGCCAGGTAAGATTGTCTCTAGTTGGCTGAGTACCCAAGGTCACCATCATGACTAATAATCATTGTCTGGGTAAGGATACTATTGTTGTTTTAAAAGGAATGTTAGTGTTTCTGAGTAAATAAGGAAACTTGTGATTGTGCTTTTAATTAAAGTTAGTTCTCATACAAATTCCAAAGATGTATGAAAACCAATTCTTTACTTACTCTCAATTCACTAGATTATAGGCTTACTGAACACAAGTATAGTATCAATTGGTTCCTCAGTGCCTAGCAGAGGTAAGTACTCAATAAACGTTTCTGACAAGAAATGTCTCTATAGTTTTTGTCTGTATTTTTTTCTCTGTCCTTTTTTTTTTTTTTTTTTTTTCTGAGACCGAGTTTCACTCTTGTTACCCAGGCTGGAGGGCAATGATGCAATCTCGGTTCACTACAACCTCCACCTCCTGGGTTCAAGGGATTCTCCTGCCTCAGCCTCCCCAGTAGCTGGGATTACAGGCATCCACCACCAGGCCTGGATAATGTTTTGTATTTTTTGTAGAGACATGGTTTCACCATGTTGGGCAGGCTGGTCTCAAACTCCTGACCTCAGGTAATCCACCAGCCTCGGCCTCCCAAAGTGCTGGGATTACAGGTGTGAGCCACTGCACCTGGTCTATTTCTCTCTCTCTGTTTTTTTGTTTTTTAATGAAAACTTGAAGCAACTTTCATATATATGGAATCATGCCACTTGATAATAAAGTGGTCAATATGTTGCAGTTGCACAAATTTATTTGTGTGAATATGACAGGTTTCTCTGATTTACAAAGCATTTAAAAATACAGGAATATCACTTTGGTTAGTGAGGTTTCTTTGAGAGGTTTTCGTATAATTTTTTTCTTTCTTTTCTTCATTTTTTTTTTTTATATATCATCTATTCTTTATCCTGCATTTATAGAGAGATTCATGTCTGCAAAGCAATGTGCTGATCTTGAGAATAAAATGGAAATATGCTCAAAAGGCTACAGGCAGCATCGAAAACAAGAGGGTGTCAAGAATAGCAGCAGCTTCTAAGACAGGCTCTACGCTGGAGCCCCAACTGAATCATTGTTTTAAGATTAAAATTAAGGGACTATATAATAATTTTCTAATTTTAATCTGTTAAAAATTAATCATATAACAAATTGGTAAAGACACTTAACTTCTATTTAAGGTCATATTAGAATTAACCATACTCAAAATAATATTTTTCCTTACTGGTAAAATGTTGTGAAAAATACTATATGAATATATAAGAACAAATAGTTATAGCTGCTTAAACCTTGCTAATTCCTCTTAACTATTCACTAGATTTAAAATCAATTTTGAAAGAGTTGAAAGTAAGGATTAAGACTATATAAAACCAAGGGCAAATAAAGAATAGAACTTTAAAACTCTAGTCCTATAGAGAACCTTGAATAACCTCCAACATCAACTTTGTTTTCTACTTAAAAGCATAGTCCGTACTATCAAAGACAATTGTAGAATGAATAACTCTATAGATAGCAAGAATAACTCTTGAGGGAGAAAAAGAAACCAAGAGAATGAATCAGATTTGTAGTTGATAAAAGTAACAGCCAGTCACAAAGAATGGTGAAAACTGTTGCGCAGGTAAGAGTGATTCTTGGGAACTCTAATTTCATCAAGAGTATACACAAGAAAGGGAGCCTCAGGAACTCTTTAAATGGTGGCCTGGAAGTGGCACTTAGGCCAGCCAGCACGCTCTGCCATCCTCCTACCCCTGCCTATTTGCTAAACATGTTTGTAAGCTAAAACTGAAAATACAAGTGTGACTTCTGGTTTGAAAGCTGGAGAAGCAGAACAGTGTCCTAAGTAGCTACCTAGCCCCAGGAACAGAAGGATGCTATGAAACTACTGTGGCAAAATATGTCTCCCTCCCTATGTAGTTTATCAGAAGGGTTATTAAAAAGCATGACAGAGAGATGAGCTGGGATTTGTCTACAAAAACGTGTCACGAAACACGTATAATAGAATTGTGCCTAGCCTATAGTGAGATATCAATAAATTTTGGTCATTATCTGTCTTTTTACCTTTTGATTAATCCAACAATAAGCATGACTCTTAAAAGGCAAAAAAAAAAAGTCTTCAATGTTCTCACTGAAATTGACTTTAAATTCCTATTTTACAAAAAGCCAGATTAACATTTAAATGAATAAAGAACTGTTTTCAAATATTAAAAGTCATTGTATGTGTAAGGAAATAATCTGAATTGTCCTAAAGGGGAAAAGAATAGAGAAGAATAGATTTGGTAACAAATTATGGGAAAGAAGATTTTATCTTACACTCAAAAAGAGAAACTACTACTACCAGAACTCCTCAACAAGTAAAATACTCCTTTGTTTTGCATGAGACCAAGGCCACTGTACTTTAAAATACTTAAGTAGAGGCTAGGTGATAACAACAGTATTAACTTCTTTTGGTAATATAGTAATAGTAAGAGCAATTGTATATTAGTACATAATTAGCAAATAATATTAGTACATAATATTAGTACACAAATTACTACAAAAACTAATAACATAATATTAGTACATGGAAGACATTGCATTCTATATTTTAAATAAATTATCTTTGATTAATTCACAATTTTAGTATCTTGTCCCTGGCACATATTTCTGCAATAAATTGATGAGTAAATACATGATAAAAGATAACATTTAATATGAACCAGGACCAGTATTTTCCTTAATTCAGAAACTAGAAGGCTCTAAGTAAACTAGTCAGTCAAATGGCCAGAAATGAAATTAGCAATCTTATTTCTTTGTGATATTTGTATTCAGACATCTCAATAATATTAAAACACAAGGTATTTTAAAACTATTTAGTTTAAATTCACTAGAATAAAATAAATGACAATCTGTAGTTTTTGTTTTTTTCTTTTGTTTAAAGTGAAAGAAGGACATTAATGTAGTTAACATCCTATAATATAATTTTACATTTACACACTTATTCTCCTAAACTTACATTTATTTTCATCTAGACAAGGCAAGGAAAAGAAACTCAAAATGACATTCTTTGCTTTTTGCAAAATACAAAACAAATCCATTTTATATGTAATATATCCCATATTTCAGGCAAAAATATTAATATAGAAACTTAAGTAAATGCCATAGAAAATAAAAATTTAAGGGACAGTTACATTAAATAAGAAAAGTAACTATCTTTTCACCTGTTTTTATTTTTAATCTTTTCTGTTAGTTGGTTTATTTTTTGCTTTTCTTACAAAAGAACATGATGATTATGATTTTAACCACATCTACGATGATTCCCCAATTCAAACAACAATTCTTAATTTTTTCTCTTTCAACTCCATTATATAAACAAAGTTTATTTTTCTTCTTTTTAGGTAAGCCTCTGCTAATGTTTAAAACATACACATACATAGAACTACAAATATATGTATTTACCACAATAAACATGCCTATGCATGAGAAAAACATATTTCCCTCAGAAACACTTGATTATAATCCCATTTGTGTACATATATTTGTCAGTTCTTCTAACTATTTAGGCTATTAACTTTCTTAAAATGAAATAAAAGACAAAATATGAATGCCTACACAGATTTACATTATTTTATTAAAAGAAGGCAGAAATGCTGTAAATATTACAAAATGGACAAATTCTACCTTTAATATTATTCCAAAAACTCTTTATCTCTTACTTCTCTACTTTTTATATTTTTACTTAAGTTCTAAATGTTCTTCTCACCTGTTTGTCAAACTACTCATTACCAGTACACCCTAACCTCAGTTGACTCTTCCAAAGGAGTGACTTCTAACATATTAACTTACATTGGTGTATATATTAACAGTCAAAGACTATTTTTATAAGATAAAAGTTTATAACATAGTAAGGGAAAGGACAAAACTTAAACACTGAAATTTCTGTAAGCAAGAGATAGAAAAGGGCCTCTGAAAGGTACGGAGCCCTCAAAATCCACCATAACATGTTATCAATGAATGATGCCTTAAATAATTTAAGACTTCATAGTGAAACCCCTAATTCTAATATTCTCTCCCCTTCAAAAAAAAATTGGAAATTATAGCCATGAATTTCCAAAACTAGTAATCCGCTTAAAGGTCAATTAAATAAAATTTTAATTATATAAGAGAATTAATGTTTCCATACCTAGCCACATAGTGACAAACTGGGTGATTTTTATGACCTTTTCAAATGAAGCTGATTGATAAATAGGTAAGATTGGCCATGTCGTCAAATTAATCTATACTGACGCCACTGACAGCTGTAGTGACTGGAACAACGAACTATAGAAATGTCTAGTCTTCCTATCTCAAAGGTCTTACTTTATAACTTGTCATTCTCAAGAGGTAAATAATGCATGCTGTTTCTTTCATATTTTTCTTACAGACAGAAGTCCAAGCAGGAAATTAAATTTAGATTCTTTAAATGATGAATTGTGTAAATATTTATTACATTTTCATCTGAGTAAGACAGCTAAGCTGACCTATTTTATAAGGATCATATAAAAGAACATAAGGCAATAATTGTGCATGGATCCAAGGACTCCATCTGTCTTTATGATCTATTTTTCCACTGGCTTCATGTGGAACTTACTGGTGGCTAGGGTCAGTAGTGCATATTGAAACTTGATTAAAGTTGTAGATGAAATATCAAGACTTTTTTAATCCTGACAAAATTTATCCATGCAAGACATCACAAACTCTTTCACAGACGATTAATGCTGCTCACTCTGCTTGGATGGCTGTGTGATTCTAGAGCTCCTCTTTCTAATTCTACAGCCTCTCTGTCTACTATAAAGATAACATATTTAAATCTTTTTCCTAAGTATGTGATCTTGGGCACTTAGCTCCCTTTACTGAGGTACCACTTTTTGGCTTATTAAACGATGATACTGTGTACCTCCACAGTGCTTTTGTGAAGATAAAAGAGATAATACACATGAAGTGTGACCATAAACACATACTAGGAACCCAACAAATGTTACTGTTTGACCTCTTCACTCACATATTTACTGTAAAAGTAAACATTGAGTCTACTCGTTAACTTTTCAGAAGTGAATTAATTTGTATTTTGACTGATTCATAGAGCACAAATATTAACATTAGCTTAATGGCAAAATAAAGCCAATTTACAAACATACACTTTTATCTATATTTCATATTGGTCAATCCACTTTTAGCTGAGAAAATAAATACATCTATGAAGAATTATCCTAAGGAAAAAGAAATTAATCCTGCAAGCTAACTCATTATTCACCAGTTGATGATTTGTTTATTTATTTCCTCAGAGAACAATTTTGATCACTCAGTTTAAGGTGGGATTTAAAGCATATTCCAGGACAGAGAATTTCATAATCAGTACATTAATATACTTATTATCCTAAACTTACATTTATTTTAAAATATATTCTGTTACTTTAAATTCTCACAATTTTATTTCCATTGCAGTATAAGCCAACTCACTATCATATCATTTCATATCCATACATGCCTAATTAATCTAAATCTTTCCCCTTTTTTCCTTAATCTATTTTGAATAACTCTTGAGAGTTATCTTTAACTTGATTGGATCATGGCCTTTCTTTAAACGATCAAGAGAGGACACTACTGCAGAACCTCTCCACCTTGTTTAGTACTGTTATTTGTTGCATTTTAATGAAGATGATTTCTTTATGACCAAATAACATCCAAAATGTTTAGCTTATTCTATTCACTTCTATTCCTAGGCAGATATTTTAACTTTTCCAAATATTCCAATTTCCAAATTCCCCTACTTTCTATACTAAGTTCAATGAGTAACTTATTGTAGTGGGTGTATAGAAAACATTGTCTGTAGAAATCAGAAAAAATGCACCTGCATAAATATGACCAGACTTGCCCTCGTTGTGTAATATCACATCTCTGTATCATTTCACTTTGTCTGAAAATTCTATTTATTTTTTTCTTTTCTTCTATCACGTTGATCTTCATAATTCTCAGCTTTAATGCAACTGACCTGCATAATTTCCTAGATTTCTTTGTTTGTAAGCAATTATTCCTAAGGCATGTTTTTGCATCACTAGATTAAAAACTATTCCATTCTGCTTCGCTTGTGTTACTAGGTGTTCTCCTGCCTGTCTCCACACTAGACAATTTTTTTTTTAACACTAAGGACCATACCTTAGGTGTCACTCTATTTTTGTAAAAACTTTTCCTATATTTTGAATATATTCAAATAATACAGAAACTATATGTCTCTGAAAAAAAAGGAGCCAATAAAAATATACTGAAATTAGAGAATGTACATTCAAGCACATCTCTTTGTCTAGGGCCATTTAGATTTTGTAGATCAAGAAATAAACAAATGACCAACAGATCAGTAAGTCATGTGAGACTCATTATGAATATGGTCACTCATCTCTGTGATCATTTTTCTGTTAAATGATATCTTTTTGTGTCTTTATGGTAGTGTCTGTAATGAAAAATGCAAGACAATTAAATCTGCTCCTTTTAAAATTCTTTTTCTCCAATTCCATGCTTATATGAGTTAGAATTCAGTGGGGCTGTGAATAACAGAACCTTCCCTAAATGGCTAGTTAAGCATGATGAAAGTTTATTTTTCATTCTGAGAAACCTGGATGTGAACAGCTCATGGCTGACTTATAAGTCTTGGCAGTCGTATGGGACCCAGCATATTTCCAGTTTTCCTTTCTGTCGTTCTTAAGGTCTGACCCTCAGTCTCATGAACTAAGGATGAGTTCCAGCCACCCATTCCATGTAGGGCCAGCACTTTAATTTTCAGTGTGCAGTGTAAAATGAAAATACTGCAGTCCTTTTTTTAAAAATCAGGAAAAGGATGGATTTAAATATACAAAAACATAAATCTACTTCGCTTTTTGAAGATTTTTTCTTTATCTTTTCTTTTTTTTCTTTTTTTTTTTTTTACAAAAGGGCTTGCTTTGTCACCCAGGTTGGAGTTCAGTGCTGCAATCACATTTCACTGCAGCCTCAACCACCCATGCTCAAGCGATCCTCCCACCTCAGCCTCACAAGTAGGTAGGAGTACAGGAATGCCCCAGCAAATTTTTGTATTTTTCATAAAGGGGGGATTTCACTGTGTTGCCCAGGCTGGTCTCAAACTGCTGAACTCAAATGATCCACCCACTCCACCTCACAAAATACTAGGATTACAGGTGTGAGCCACCATCCTCAGATTTTTTCTTAGCTTGTTAGGGTGTTTTTTTGTTTGCTTGTTTGTTTGTTTTTGCTCTTAATGTTCTTCTATGTAAAGAGAAGTTAAGAGAAGTTAATTTTTTAAGTTATTAGCATAAATTTTGCCATTCCTTGTTTACACTTATGATGGTAGTTTTAAGTGCAAACATAAAGAACATTTAATTCATATGTTTACCTCACCAAAATTACATGATTCATATTTCATAGTTCAGATATGCAGAACAGTGGAAACACTAGAGAAACTGACTCAAATATTTTTATTTCACTTTTTATACACACATGATCTAACAATATTCTCTACATTTAGCTTACTAATGAATCAGGAAAGACTGAAAGGAGAAAGAATTTTATCATTTTCAGCAAAGTGGTTGACTAATGATACAGAGAAGTAACACAAGTAGAAAAGGACATGATAGGACTCTTGAGTCCTTTTTGTCTCTTAGAATGCTATTGCCTTCTCCCTGGATGTGAGCTAATTTTTTCCTCAAATAGTGTTGACTTCTGAAACTAACAGTATTTCTTGCTTATTTAGTTGAACATAATATAACCTGTTTACTTTGTACTCACTTTGCCTCTTGAGAAACTCTCACACATTATCCACTGTAATTCTGACCTCATGAGGCACCCAGAATGCTATATATGAGGAAGTGAGGGATGTCTGAAACACATATTGCATTTATCTCTTCTGCTCGAGTATATGCTCCGTTGTTCCAGAGGACTTCACTTGCAAAACACAAGTTGAAAGAAAATTATTAAAAGTTTCAAGAAGCCTACAGTGGAGCAATAAATCAAGTATGGATCCCTTCTAAGTGTAGAGTCCAGTGTGATCATACTGATTAACTGTCATGAAGCTGACTGTGGTGCCAGGTTTCACTTTCAGGGAGGCTGGAAGAAGAGGAGAGAAGGTAAAAGATGTGCATCAATTATTTAAGATTTCCCAGTAGCTGACTTATAATACTTCTATTGAATCCCATGACCAGAACTTTTATATGAGGTTGCAACTAGCTGCAAGAGAGGCTGGGTAGCATAGTCTTTGTTTGCAGGCAGCCATCTACTCAGCTAAAGATTATAGAAGTGGTGGTGGTTAAGTAAGAGTTTCCACCATAACATTTCTTATTTTAACCACCACAATAGAAGAAAATTAGTCAAAAGTGAATTTCAACTTTTCATGAGAGGATTCTAAAATAGCTTTTTAGAAGTAGAAAAACTAGTTAGTGATGGAAATAAACTAGAAAATCTAGAAGAAATTGATAAATTCCTGGACACATAAAGACTCCCAAGACTAAACCAGGAAGAAGTCAAATCCCTGAATAAAACAATAACAAGTTCTGAAATTGACACAGTAATTAATAGGCTACCAACCAAAAAAAGTCCAGGACCAGACGGATTCACAGACAAATTCTACCAGAGGTACAAAGAGGAGTTGGTACTATTCCTTCTGAAACTATTCTAATCAATAGAAAAAGATGGACTCCTCCCTAACTCATTTTATGAGGCCAGCATCATTCTGACACCAAAACCTGGCAGAGATGCAACAAAAGAAGGAAATCTCAGGCCATTATCCCTCATGAACATCGATGCAAAAATACTCAATAAAATACTGGCAAACTAAATCCAGCAGCACATCAGAAAGCTTACCCACCACGATCAAGTCAACTTCATCCCAAGGATGCAAGGCTGGTTCAACACACACAAATCAATAAATGTAATCCATCATATAGAAAGAACTAGTGACAAAAACCACATGATTATCTCAACGGATGCAGAAAAGGCCTTCAATAAAATTCAACACCCCTTCATACTAAAAACTCTCAATAAACTAGGTATTGATGGACATATCTCAAAATAGTAAGAGCTATTTATGACAAACCCACACCCAATATCATACTGAATGGGAAAAGCTGAAAGCATTCCCTTTGAACACTGGCACAAGACAAGGATGCCCTCTCTCACCACTCCTATTCAACATAGTATTGGAAGTTCTGGCCAGGGCAGTCAGGCAAGACAAAGAAATAACAGAAAGAGAGGAAGTCAAATTGTCTCTGTTTGTGGATGACGTGATTGTATATTTAGAAAACCCCATCGTCTCAGCCCAAAATCTCCTTAAGCTGATAAGCAACTTCAGTGAAGTCTCAGGATACAAAATCAATGTGCAAAAATCACAGGTATTTCTGTACACCAATAATAGAAAAACAGAAAGCCAAATCATGAGTGAACTTGCATTCCCAATTGCTACAAAGAGAATAAAATACCTAGGAATCCAACTTACAAGGGATGTAAAGGACCTCTTCAAGGACAATCACAAACCACTGCTCAAGGAAATAAGAGAGGATACACACAAATGGAAAAACATTTCATGTTCATGGATAGGAAGAATCAGTATCATCAAAATGGCCATACTGCCCAAAGTAATTTGTAGATTACATGCTATCCCCGTCAAGCTACCATTAACTTTCTTCACAGAATTAGAAAAAAAAAATACTTTAAATTTCATATGGAACCAAAAGAGAGCCTGTATAGCCAAGACAATCCTAAGAAAAAATAATAAAGCCGGGGGCATTATGCTACCTGACTTCAAACTATACTGCAAGGCTACAGTAAACCAAAACAGCATGGTACTGGTACCAAAACAGATATATAGGCTAATGGAAGAGAGCAGAGGCCTCAGAAATAATGCCACACATCTACAACCATCTGATCTTTGACAAACCTGACAAAAACAAGCAATGGGGAAAGGATTCCCTATTTAATAAACTGTGATGGGAAAACTGGCTAGCCATATGCAGAAAACTGAAACTGGACCCCTTCCTTACACCTTATACAAAAATTAACTCAAGATGGATTAAAGACTTAAATGTAAGACCTAAAATCATAAAAACCCTAGAAGAAAACCTAGGCAAAACCATTCAGTACATAGGCATGGGCAAAGACTTCATGACTAATACACCAAAAGCAATGGCAACAAAAGCCAAAATTGACAAATGAGATCTAACTAAGCTAAAGAGCCTCTGTGCAGCAAAAGAAACTATCATCAGAGTGAACAGGAAACCTACAGAATGGGAAACATTTTTTGCAATCTACCCTTCTGACAAAGGGTTAATGTCCAGAATCTACAAAGAACTTCAACAAATTTACAAGAACAAAAACAAACAACCTCATCAAAAAGTGGGTGAAGGATATGAACAGACACTTCTCAAAAAAACACATTTATTCAGCCAACAAATATATGAAAAAAAACTCATCATCACTGATCATTAAAGAAACGCAAATCGAAACCACAATTAGATGCAATCTCATGACAGTTAGAATGGCAATCATTAAAAAATCAGGAAACAACAGATGCTGGGGAGGATGTGGAGAAATTAGAACACTTTTACACTGTTGGTGGGAGTGTAAATTAGTTCAACCACTGTAGAAGACCATGTGGCAATTCCTCGAGGATCTAGAACCAGAAATACCATTTGACCCAGCAATTCCATTACTGGATATATATCCAAAGGATTATAAATCATACTACTGTAAAGACACATGCACACGTATGTTTATTGCGGCACTGTTCACAATAGCAAAGACTTGGAACCAACCCAAATGCCCATCAATGATGGACTGGATAAAGAAAATGTGGCATATATACACCATGGAATACTACACATCCATTACAAAGGATGAGTTCATATCCTTCATATGGACATGGATGAAGCTGGAAACCATCATTCTCAGCAAACTAATACAGGAACAGAAAACCAAACACCACATGTTCTCACTCATAAGTGGGAGTTGAACAATGAGAACACAGACACAGGCAGGGGAATTTCACACACAAAGGCCTGTCTTGGGGTGGGGAGCTAGGGGAGGGATAGCATTAGGGGAAATACCTAATGTAGGTGACAGGTTGATGGGTACAGTAAACCACCATGGCAAATGTATACCTATGTTAACAAACCTGCATGTTCTGTACATGTATCACAGTAATTAAAATTCAATAAAAAATGAACCAGTTAGTAAATATTTACTTTTCAATTAAAGACAGCATGTTAAAAGCAAAACAAAATAACCAGGTAATAAACTTTAAATTTTGACTCATAGCATCAATTTCTTTCTTAGAAAACTTTGTCAGGTCTGATAATTTTGCAAGATTAGTTGCTGGATTTTAAATTCTATTCAACTCAAAAACTGTTCCTGCTTATATTTTGAAAGTAAGTCATGTACAGGAGATTAATTTACCTCTGACTATTTCCAGTACCATTTGGAAATTTGGATTAAATTGTAAATCATTCCTATTTGAAACTCACAACAAAAATCTTTCAGGGTAGATGCTATTATCTTCATTTTGTAAAAAAGCAAACAGGACTTTGAGAAAATAAGAAACCAAAAATCCCACTATTATAAACAACTTTACCTCATATACTGGTTTCTATACTCTAATATTCTTTCTCTCTTTATTCGTTTCTTATTTTGGATATCACTTTCTTGAAGAGAGAGAGAGACAGACAGAATGACTGGAGACACAAGCAGAAACTGAAACACACACACCCACACACCAGTCTGTGTCATATGGTAAAAATTTAGCATTCTGAAAGAACCAGAATATCTGAGTTATAGGTATATTATCTGGATAAATAGCTGTGTGACTTCAGAAAATTATTTTAATTTCTCTGGATATAAATTTATTTAAATTTTAAAGTCTTTGTTAAAATCATCACTTTTCAACCTATGGCCAATAGACTATATGTTTCAGAGGCCAATGAATTTTAATTTATATTTATTTTTAGCATAAAGTCATTTCATTATTCATATTAGTTTTATTCTAGAATGCACCAGAAACATTGAATTACTTAATACTCAACTATTGCTCCTAGGAGAAACAGATGTGTGTGTATGTGTATTGATCCTGCATTGGAGATACACACACACACACACATTCTTTGTGTGTGTAATAATGTGATATTGCATTTATACAACACACATACATATATGTGTGTGTGTGTGTGTGCATGTGTGTATATATATATTCTTTATTTTTCAAAAGAGAAAAGCTAGTTGACAGTATTAAATCACTTGCCTGAGACCATCCCACCACAGGTACCAGAGTTGGATTTTACACCCGCTCCAACTGGTCCCAGAGCAAGAGCTTCTTGCACCACACTGCCCTGCCCTCAACCATTTTTATTCTCTGGTCATCTCTGTATGAGATCTAAAACAAGAGGGCGGAGTGATATGGTTTGGCTGTATCCCCACCCAAATCTCATCTTGAATTGTAACTCCCACAATTTCCATGTGTTGTGGGAGGAACTCAGTGGGAGGTAATTGAATTATCGGGGTGGATCTTTCCTGCTCTGATCTGGTGATAGTGAATCAGTTTCATAAGATTTGGTGGTTTTAAAAATGGGAGTGGTCCTGCACAAGCTCTCTTATGTCTGCCGCCATCCACGTAAGATGTGACGTGCTCCTCCTTGCCTTGCACCATGATTGTGAGGCCTCCCTAGCCAAGTGAAACTGTAAATCCAATTAAACCTCTTTCTTTTGTAAATTGCCTAGTCTTCGGTATGTTTTAACCAGCAGCATGAAAGCAGACTAATACGCAGAAGGTCTTGTTGTTCAATCTTAGCTTGGAATATATATGTTGAGGGACTCAATTTTTTTTTGCAGCTCTGCACAGGTCTGGAATGACATAAAAATATAAGGAACAATAATTTGGGTACTAAAAATAAATTGTAATGAGAAGACAAATTGCAAACACAGAATCTGAATAATGCAGATCAACCGTATTAGTTTTTAAAGCAAATGTGAAAGGAAATACATAATCATGGTATTATATCATATACCAACACAACAAAGCACCATCTGCATTTCATTATGAACACTAACATATATTTTAACTTCTTGAAAAAGTATCATTGATTAGGGAGGTGTCAGTTCTATATTACTCTTTCAATCTTTCTCTCTCTCTGTCTTAATGTATGCCTGTGCATGTCCATTCATGTAAAATGTACCTGGAATATATTTCTCACCACATGCATGCCTTCTTCAATTAAATGTCAAATAAGATTCAAATGCATCTGTTCAGTGAATGTTCTTGTCACGGTATGATAGTCACTAGTAGTGAGTCCTATAGAGAAAAGGTATGTGCAACTGATAATGTTTCATAGAAGGTCTTGATAGTGGCAGGAGGCAAATTCCTAGGCAGATGGGGCAGGTCCCCACTGAAACGCGACCTTCAAGCCAAAGACAGCCTGAAGCCTGAAAACTGAGTAGTCAGTTCCAGGTAGAATCCACAACCGGGAGTGCAAACTTCCTTGATGCCTTTCAGCCAATCAAATGGTACTTTTTTCAGGCAGGCCCATGGACCAATCAGCATGCACTTCCTCCTGCCCATGGACCAATCAGCATGCACAGCCTCTATTCTGAGCCCATAAAAGCACCACGAGCTGTCCGCTTCAGGTATGCTCTCTGCTAAGAACTGTTCTGTTGATAAATAAACTCTTCACCTTGCTCATTCTCCTGGTGTCTGCATAACCGCATTCCTCCTGAGCATGGTAGGAGAACTCGGGACCTGCCAAACAGTGGGCGTGAAAAGGGCTGTAACCCTTTCATGGCTGGTTCACCGAGCTTTGAGTGGGAGCAAAAAGGGCTGTAATGCATTCCTGGATGGCTCACAATGCTGTGGGCAGTGACACACTCTCGTTCATCGGCCTGTGGTAGTGTGGAGTGGCGACCCTTCCAGGGGTCCAGACCTTGGTATTTCCTGAGCCAGAGCTGTAGTCCTATAGCCTGCCCATCCTCTGCTGACATGGCACGGCTATCCCACATGACGGGAAGCAGCAGCAGGGCTGAATCAGCCTGGGAGATGCAGGCCGGAATAAGGCAGTGGGACTGAACAAGCTGAAAACATGCCCAGCTCTGTCAGCCAAGCTGTTGGGAGTAGAAACAAGAAAACTGTAGCACACCTCCCCCAACTCCTTGAGGCTCCAAGGTTGCTGGTGTCTTTGAGTTTTCGAGTGAGTGCCACCACATTCCCCTGGTTCAGATGCTGTTGCCCGCAGCAGAAGCCGCTTGTGGTGTGCCTGGTTTAGCCGCGGCCTCCTACAGAGCCAGTTCCTGAACCAGCACCTGGACAGCTGGTGCGCCTGTCCTGAACCCCACCTGCAACAGCTGGTGTGCCTGGCTGATGCAAGCTGACCTGATGCTGAAGGAGAAGAGGTGTAACAATAAATGCTATTTTGGGAGGTGAGTGAGAGTTAACTAAGGACAAACGGAAAAAAAAAGAGGGCTCAAACAGTGGAATCAACATGCCAGAGACCTTCTAGTGATATGAGCCAAATGTGTAGGAAGAGAGGAAAGACCTGAGTGATAGGGGGCACAGAGAACCAGACAGCTGAGAGATGGCTAGGGGCCAGGGCATGCAGAGCTCTGTAGGTCTTTATAAGAGGAGTAATAGAAGGTCAGTGTGTTCTAAAGAGTGGGTATGAACATCAAATATGATTTTTGGAAAGGTCCACCTGTATTGTATGTGAATGAGTGATCTAAGAGGGACAGAATAGATTTGGAGAGATTCATTAGGAGATTATTTCAATGTATCAAAGAAGGAATGGTGGTAGTTTCAACTAAGGACAGGGTGAGACAGATAGAGATAAAACTAAGTACATATAATAGATTTGTGTATAATTTTAATATAGTACCATTTGAATGAAACATAACCATCAGTATTTCTGTATTAAGAATTATTAGCTGATAGCAGGTATATTGTTTTTAATTGTTAAAAGAGCTACTGTAAAATGAAAACAGTTTTCTAGTTAGGCCTTTCTCTAGTGTGTTTGTAATTACTTTTCTTCAAATATCACTAAGCCTGCTTGGCATAAGACCACCATAAGAACCCTGACAGTTCCTGTCAAATTATTAATATTTCCTGTGTTTTCTCAGCAGGAGATTTAACAACCTAAAGAAGACCATGGCAATCATGATCTCAGCTCATTTTGTTTTCCCTAAACTCTTTGTGTAGTGATAATGCATTCCATTCAAGACCCTAAAATAAAATGTAATCCTGCCAGGGTGTCTTAACAAATTGTTATTTACAGGTTAAATTTTTTAAAAGAACCATAGCAACATTTCCTCTTTAGAATGGAAATACAAGAAGACATCTGATTCATTGTGAAGACAAAAGCATACTCCATTCCAGCATATCTGGCAGATGTTCTCTTCATAGGCAGAGAAAATACATGGCAAGTTAATATATCCAGCTGGTTCCTAAATCATTCTGAAATTATCTGTGTCTGCTCTCAAAAGGTGTAAATTGGCCCATAAAGGGAACAGCAAATAACCTGACTATAAAAAAAAGGATAGAGAATAATTCATATTACAGGAAGAAGCTAATGACAAGTAGAAAAAATTACTATTATTTGAATAAATTAGGTAAATTAAGACCTCTCTATGAATTTACTATTATATTCAGAAGGTTTAATATTCAATCAACCAGGAAATAGTTATCTTTTGCTTCTTTTATTCTTGATCCTACTTTGCATTATTTTCTATTTAGCCAGAGCCTAGTTTTGATTTGCCAAAGGTCCTGCAACAATGGAGTACAGTGAATAACTGCTGTGAGCAGTTATTTTAAGTAACACCTGAAGTTATTTCTGGTCCAATATGTAAAAAACTTAGAAGTAGTCAATCCCATCTTCCGAACATGAAAAGATTGTACAAACTACAAAGTCAAAAACTCTTTTTAGATTCATTATAGAATTGCAAAATGGCTACCCCCAAAACTGGAGAGACAGATGGTTGAATGTACAGAATTACAACTTATTAGCAGAAAAAGAAGAGGAACAAAAGTCCACAGCTGAAATCAAGATTGATAGGATCATATTGTCCTATCCTATTGATATCACATTGATAGGATCAAACTGTCATTGACAAGTTGCTAAAGGCTTAGTTAGTGTGCACTAGATTAAAGGGAAGCCAGACTTGTAGAGATCCCCAACACTTTCTTGAGTTTTATTTCCAGGAGCCCTACCATATTCTGACTATGAAGATCTGAGAAAAATTCCCTTTGCTTCCAGCAGGAAAGAGAAAAACCAACCATTTGAAATAAGACAAGAACTCTCTGTTCTTCTTAATAAGGCATGCACTCAAGGAAACCTATTTTATCAAAGTCTTATCAACTGGGGTTTTGCCAAAGCCTAACCAATTTGGGGAAGGGAGAGAACTGTAGTTTCCTATATAATCTTTAATATGAGGAAAGGGAAATGTCCAACTCAGGCTCACTGAAAGACCACGAAATAATCATAAGTCAATAAGTACTTCCCCTCTCCCCACAACTACCACCACATGTTGGCACTTCTGTGTAATACCACAGGATTATAGGCAAAATATTGTAATCCTCAGATGCTATTGTAACAGTCTCTAGTAAAACTCAAAGACAGTAAAAGGGATAAAGATGGACACTAGAGAAAAAATTTAGCCATTGACACTGCATTTACAACAAACAGTAAACACAGTCTAACATCCAGCCAGATACACCTAAGACCTCACACTAAAGACCCATCAACCTCAATTCCTTTTACCCTCAACAGAGTAGGCATCAATGGAAAATGTCTCAAAATATTAAGAGCTATCTATGACGAACCCACAGCCAACATCATAATGAATGTGCAAAATGTTGAAAACTTCCCCTTGAGAACTGGAACAAGACAAGGATGCCCATTCTAACCATCCCTATTTGATATAGTTCTGTGAGTCCAAGACAGAGCAATCAGGCCAAAGAGAGAAACAAAAGAAATCCAGATAGAAAAAAAAAAGAAGTCAAACTATCTCTCTTTGCTAATGATATGATTCTATACTCCCAAAACCCTAAAGATTCTGCAAAAAAACCTACAAGAACTCATAAATGATTGTAGCAAGGTTACAGGGTACAAAAATCAGTGTACAAAAATATGTAACATTTCTATTTCAAGAGCATCCAGGCTGAGAGTAAAATCAAAAACACAATCCCATTTAAAATAGCCACAAATAAAATAAAATACTTAAGAATATATCTAACCATGGAGGTGAAAAATGTCTACAAAAAACACAAACCAGTGCTGAAAGAAATCAGAGATGACACAAATAAATAAATAATTCATTTTCATGAATAAGAAGAATTAATATCATTATAATGGACATACTACCCAAAGCGATTTACTGAGTCAATGCTATTTCTATCAAACTACCAATAACAATTTTCATAGAATTAGAAAAAATAATTCTTAAATTTGTATGGAACCAAATAAGAGCTTGAATAGCCAAAGAAATCCTAAGCAAAAAGACCAAAGCCAGACCAATCACACACATTACAATACCCAACTTTAAATTATACCATAAGGCTACAGTAACCAAAACAAGATGGTACTGGGAAAAAAAAAAAAAAAAAGT
>NW_012114544.1:176663-198824 GCF_000951035.1 Colobus angolensis palliatus | reverse complement strand
AAAAAAAAAAAAAAAAAAAAAAAGACACATAGATCAATGGAACAGAATAGAAAACTCAGAAATAAAACCACATACATACAACCATCTGATCTTCAACAAGTCACCCAAAAACTAACAATGGGGAAAGGACTTTCTATTCAATAAACAGTCATGAACTAACTGGCTAGCCATATGCAGAAGACTGAAACTGAACTCCTACTTTTCACCGTATACAAAAATCAAATCAAGATAGATTAAATGTTTAAATGTAAGACTTCAAGATATAAAAATCCTAAGAGAAAATCTAGAAACAGTCTTCTTAATATCAGCCCTGGAAAATAATTTTTTGCTAGTTCCTCAAAAGCAATTGCAACAACAACAAAAATTGAAAAGTGGGACCTAGATAAATTAAGAGCTTGGACATATGAAGATCACAAATTGATGAATGACTTCAAATTAATTATTCACATTTACTATAAGGAGAATAGAAATAGGGGGATATATAAAATTTTTAGGATTTATAGGATAAATTGTCACAAGTTACAGATTAAAAATAAGAGAAAGATGCATAATAAATGTAAATGTTGACAACAGTCAATGCTATTATTTTATCAACTTTTTAAAAGCTCTTTCTGAAAAATCTAGAGAAAGTGGATTGCTTCAGTCAGTTTTGTTGAAATAGAAAAATCATCTGGACTTAGCATCTAAATACATGAGTTTTATTTCCAGGGCTATTGTTTGCTGATTATTTGTGATATGGTTTGGTTCTGTGTCCCCACCCAAATCTCATGCTGAATTGTAATCCTCAGTGTTGGGGAATGGGCCTGGTGGGAGGTGACTGGAGCATGGGAGCAGATTATCTCTCTTGCTGTTCTTGTGATAGTGAGTTCTCATGAGATCTGGTTGTTTAAAAATGGGTAGAACTTTCCCCTTCACTTTCTGTCTGTTGCTGCCATGGAAGACGTGCTTGCTTCCACATCACCTTCCGCCATGAGTGTATGTTTCCTGAGGCCTCCCCAACAATGCCTCCTGTGTAGCCTCTGGAGCTATGAACCAATTAAACTTCTTTTCTCTATAAATTAGCCAGTCTCAGGTAGTTTTTTATAGCAATATGAGAATGAACTAGTACAATTTGATTCTGAGTAATCACCTAATCTCTCTGGGTTCAACATTCACTTCTGTAATGTAATGGAAAGTATAGTACCTTCCTCTTATTTGTTTAATGATTAAATGTGGTATTGCATGGAGGAACTGTAAAATATTATGCATGCTCTATGTTCTATTTGCATTTTAACAGTATGGGTTTCGTTACTTTGTATTGATTTCATGCTTTTCTCCAGAGTTACTGATTTTGTCCAAACCTTGAAATCATGAAATTAATGATTTCTAGTTTGTCAGTATTGTTTAGTAATAATAATAAGAATTATGATTACCACTTTGTTTTTATGGAGACTTGGAGTTGGAGAAGTTCAACAATTAGGACTGGGAACATAGATACAATGTGTCTGCATGACCAGTTCACCATAAATATTTTCACCAAAAGTTGTCTTAGGTGTCCTGGCACCAAGGTCTTTTGCTGATGGTTCAAGAGCAGATGGCAATATGCTTCCTGTTTTATCTGGCCCGGTGTGGGAGGACTAGCTGCACCTGAGATGTCAGGAAACATTTCAATGTGTAACTTTCCTTTGTTTTGCTATTTTCTGCCCTTTGCCTATAATAAAGAAGATCTAGGAGTAAAAACTGTTTAAGACTTGTGTGTTCTTTCAGCACTCCAACACTTATAGTATTAATGAGTTATTAATTAATGAGCATGTCATTAATACAGACATGATAGGTGTCAAGCTTAAAAAAATTTGGTAACACTTACAGTGTAATTTCCCATATCTTCTTAAGTGCACATGGAGATTAAACATTAAAGAAGAAAACAAAACCAAAACATTTCTGCTAATCAGCAAGGGAAAATACAAATAACTAAATGAAAACAATGTATTTTGCAACAACTTTTAAACAATATTTTGTAATCTATATTCTTTGTTGCACTGTTTCCTGAAGTGATTAAGGAAATTTATAGCCTTTAGACATATAAAAACACATAAAATCAGCTCATTTTTCTTCAAAAGATTATGGCTCTTTTTTAATGTTCAAGACATTGGGCAAAGTTCTGAGATACCAACAGAACAGAACAACAGAAGAGTTCCTATTATTATGGATCCTACAGTTAAGCAGAAGAGACTGACATTAAATAAATAACTATACAATAAGCATATAAAAATAATGTCTATGAAGTAAAATAAATGAGTGTTCCGAGGGGAAATAATGGTAGAAGGTGGCATTAATTTTCTATGATCTCTTTCCAAAAGCTGTCTGAAAGGAAACAGGGTTTTAATGGTAACTTAAAGAATATGGAAAAATTATCAAAGAAAAGAGTAGGAAGAGCACATTCTAGGCAAGAAAAATAACATGTGCTAAAAGCATTTACAAAATTTATGAGCTGAAAAGAGTGTCGAGCTGATATAAGCCCAGTGTGGTGGGTACTCAATGACCAAGTAGAATGAACTGGGGGTACTTGATTCAAAATAATTTTAAATGTAAAGAGATACAAGGAAACTAAAGAATTATAAACAGAATAGTGACAACATATGATTTATCATTTTACATTTTCATTTTTACTGTCATAAGGAAAGCAAAGAGATGTGAATGTAGTTGTGTAAAAGGGCAATGTGATGGTTAATATTGTGTCAACTTGATTGGATTGAGGGTTTAAAATATTGTTCCTGGATGTGTCTGTGAGGGTGTTGCCAAAGGAGATTAACATTTGAGTCAATGGACTGGGAGAGACAGACCCACCCTCAATCGTGGTGGGCACCATCTAATCAGCTGCCAGAGCAACTAGAAAAAAGCAGGCAGAAGGTGGAAAGAGCAAACTTGCTCAGTCTTCCAAGCCTTCATCTTTCTCCTGTGCTGGATGCTTCCTGCCTTTGAACATTGAACTCCAAGTTCGTCAGCCTTTGCACTCTTGGACTTAAACACCGGTGGTTTGCCATGGGCTCTTGGGCTTTTGGCCACAGACTGAAGACTGCACTGTCAGCTTCCCTACTTTTGAGGTTTTGAGACTTGGATTGGTTTCCTTGCTCCTCAGCTTGCAGATGGCCAATTGTGGGACTTCACCTTGTGATTGCGTGGGCCAATAGTCCTTAGCAAACTCCCCTAATATATCCTATTAGGTCTGTCCCTCTAGAAAACCCTGACTAACACCAATTTTGGTACTGGGAGTGATTCTAGAGGTTACAGAATTTTAAGGATGGAGTTCTTTAGTTGGTTTTGGGGTTTAGGGAGATGGCTTCTTAATTTGATGAGACCCCCAAATGCTAAGAACTCTACTTCTAATAGTATAAAGAACACTGAGAGTCCTTGGAGTGAACTGTATAGTTACGTAAAATAAATACATTTGCTACTCCTAATTCACTGCTCTTGAGAAGCAAGGAATTAGTGACTCTGCATGTAATACTTTTGACCATATGCGGAGAACCAAAGAATATAACGAAATTGGTTGGTTGCTCCCAAGTTTGCTGGATAAAGTTGTAACTACCCAATGGGTTCACCTTGCCAGCTGCCTAGACAGAACTGACTTATCCAGACAGAGGAATTGCAATGGAGAAAGAATAATTCACACAGAGCCAGCTGTGTGGGAGACAGGAGTTTTCCTATTACTCAAATCAGTCTCCTGAGCATTCAGGGATCAGAGTGTTGAAGGATCATTTGGTGGGTGTGGGCTCAGAAAGTGGGGATTGTTGATTGGTTGGGGTCAAAGTGAGTTCTTTTTGCTTGCTTCTGTTCCTGGGTGGGATTGCAGAACTGGTTGAGCTGGATTATCATGCAGGGTCTGCAAAATATCTCAAACACTGATCTTAAATAGTGATGTTAGTCCCAGGAGCAATTCTGGGGAGGTTCAGACTCTTGCAGCCAGAGGATGCGTGGCCCCTAAACTGTAATTTCTAATCTTGTGGCTAGTTTGTTAGTCCTACAAAGGCAGACTGGTCCCCAGGCGAGAAGGGGTTTTTTTCTTCAGGAAAGGGCTATTATCCATTTTGTTTCAGAGTTTAAACTAAATGAAATTGTTCCCTGGGCTAGTTCAGCCTACAGTATGAAGTGAACAAAGACAGTTTAGAGCTTAGAAGGAAGATGGCCTCAGTTAGGTCTGATTTCTTTCACTGACATAATGACTTCAGTTATAATTTTTGAAAAGGTGGTTTCAAAGTGATAAAAGAAAATGATGAGCTCAGGGACTCTTAACTCCTGGCCTCAGAAGAACATACTGAGCCTCAAATCTTCTAAGATTGTCCTGAGTGAGAGTCTTATCTCCTGTATACAAAGGACTGAAATTGTGGAAAACCAGACACAAGCTCTTATCATACGAGTGACTGACGTTCAACAAAAGCTGCATGCTCAGCCTCACCAGGTGTCTACTATTAAAGTGAAGGCATTGATTGGAAAAAAAATGGGACCCTGCAACTTGGAATGGGGACATGTGGTAAAACACTAATGAGGCTGGGGACAATGAGCTCCTAAATTCGGATAAGGTTTTTGTTTTTCTTTTTTTTGCCAAAGGAAACAGATTTCCCACCTCCAGTGGTGGCAACACCCCCTCTCCCACCCACACTGCCATCAGCCTTTACACTTTTGTCTGAGGACATTAACCATGTACTGCCTGAGGCAACAGGGATGACCTCGTCTGAGGCAGTTGCCAGGCCAGACGATGCTGATCCTTCTCAAAACCCACACCCAACAACCCTGTTTTCATCTAGACCTATAACTAGACTCAAGTCACGACAGGCCTCTAGAGGTGAGATTCAGAGTGTGATGCATGAGGAAGCATGCTACACTCCAAAAGAACTTCTAGGGTTTTCTAATTTATATAAGTAGAAATCTGGAGAACAGGCACGGGAATGGATATTACGGGTGAGGGATAATGGTGGAAGGAGCATAAAGTTGGATAAGGCTGAATTTATTAATATCAGCCCACTAAGCAGGGATTCTACATTTAATGTTGCAGTTTGGGGAGTACAAAAAGGTTTTGGCCAGGTGCAGTGGCTCACACCTGTAATCCCAGCACTTGGGAGGCCAAGGTGGGTGGATCACCTGAGGTCAGGAATTCAAGACCAGCCTGACCAACGTGGAGAAACTCCATCTCTACTAAAAATACAAAATTTAGCCGGACATGGTAGCACATGCCTGTAATTCCAGCTATTCAGGAGGCTGAGGCAGGAGAATCGCTTGAACCTGGAAGCTGGAGGTTGTGGTGAGCTGAGATGGTGCCATTGCACTCCAGTTGTGCAACAAGAGTAAAACTCCATCTCAAAAAAAATCCCAAAAACTAATAATTTATTTGCTTGGTTAGCTGAAACATGGATCAAAAGATGGCCCACTGTGAGTGAACTGAAAATGCCTGATCTTCCCTGATTTAATGTAGAGGGAGTGATCCAAGGGCTTAAGCAGATTGGAATGCTAGAGTAGATTAGTCACTTTAGACCTACTTGTCTCAGCTGGGAGGGCCCCAGAAGACATACCCTTCACCAATATCTTGCAAAACATATTTGTGAGGGGAGCACCTGCATCTTTGCAAAGTCCTATAATTGCTCTTCTCTGTATGCCAGATCTTAGCGTGGGAACTGCAGTCACGCAATTGAAGAACGTAAAGGCAATGGGATTAATTGGATCCCAAGGTTGTGGGGAACAAGTGGCAGCACTCAACCATCAAAGGCCAGGTGGATGTAGTTACCCTAATGTACAGCAGAGGCAAAGCAGCAATCAGAATAGTTTGACTCATGTAGAGCTCTGTCATTGGCTAATAAATCACAGTATTACTAGAAGTCAAATTGATAAGAAGACTACTGCATTCTTACTTAATTTGTGCAAGTAGAAAATTTCCCGGGTAAAGTGGACAAAAAAACTAATTTGAATTATAAATATAGAGAATCATGGCCACTCAGTTTCTAGACTTAGACCAGTTCACAGACCCAGAACCCCTTAAATCAAGGGGACACTGGATCCCATTGAGGAAGGACTCCACTACAGTACCAGCAATTTACACTGTTACCCTTTCTCCCATCCTTCCCCAAGGAGACCTCTTGCCTTTTACCAGGATAACTGTGCATTGGGGAAAAAGGAATAATCAGAACTTTTGGGGACTATTGGACACTGGCCTTGAGCTGATGTTGATTCCAGAGGGCCCAAAACATCATTGTGGTCCTCCAGTTAAAGCAGGGACTTATGGAAGTCAGGTTATTAATGGAGTTTTGGCTCAGGACTTACAGTGGGTGCGCTGGGTCTCCAGACTCATCCTACAGTCCTTTCCCCAGTACCAGAATGCATGATTGGCATAGTCATACTTAGCAGTTGTCAGAACCCCCACACCGGCTCCCTGACTGGCGGGATAAGGGCTAACATGGTGGGAAAGGCCGAAGAGAAGTCATAAGAATGGTCTCTACCTCGAAAAATAGTAAGTCAGAAACAATATTGCATCCCTGGTGGGATTGCAGAGATTAGTGCCACCATCAAGGACTTAAAAGATGCAGGTGTCATGATTCCCACCACATTCCTGTTCAACTCTCCTATTTGGCCTGTGCAGAAGACAGATGGATTTTGGAGAATGACAGTGAATTATTGTAAGCTTAACCAAGTTGTGATTCCAATTGCAGCTGCTGTATCAGATGTGATTTCATTGCTTGAACAAATTAACACATCCCCTGGTACCTGGTACGCAGCCATTGATTTGCCAAGTGCCTTTTTCTCCATTCATATTCATAAGGCCTACCAGAAGCAATTTGCCTTTACCTGGCAAGACCAGCAATATCCCTTCACTGTCCTACCTCAGGGGTATATCAACTCTCTGGTTTTGTGTCATAATCTTGTTCACAGAGATCTTGCTCAGTTTTCCCTTCCACAAGATATAACACTGGTTCATTACACTGATGACATTATGCTGATTGGATCCAGTGAGAAGTAGCAAAGACATTGGACTTATTGGTGAGATGTTTGCATGCCAGGGATTCAAGGAACTTCTACCTCAGTAATATTTTTAGGGGTCCAGTGGTGTGGGGACTATTGAAATATTCCTTCTAAGGTGAAGGATAAGTTGCTGCATTTGGCCCCTTCTACAACCAAGAAAGAGGCACAACACTTAGTGGGCTACTTGGAATTTGGAGGCAACAGAGCCCTTATGGCCCATTTATTGAGTGACTCAAAAGGCTGCCAGTTTTGAGTGGGGTCCAGAACAAGAGAAGGCTCTGCAACAGGTGCAGGCTGCTGTGCAAGCTGCTCTGCCACTTGGGCCATATGACCCAGCAAATCCAATGGTGCTTAAGGTGTCAGTGGCAGATAAAGATGCTGGTTGAAGCCTTTGGCAGGCCCTCACAGACGAATCACAGCAGAGGCCTCTAGGATTTTGGAGCAAGGCACTGACATCTTCTTCAGATAACTACTTTCCTTTTGAAAGAAAGCTGTTGGCCTTTTACTGGACTTTGGAAGAAACAGAACATTTGACTATAGGTCATCAAGTCACTACGTGACTTGAACTGACTATCATGAACTGGGTGCTTTCTGGTCCATCTAGCCATAAATTGGTGTGTGCACAGCAGCATTCCATCATCAAATGGAAGTAATATATTCATGATTGTGCTTGAGCAGGTCCTAAAGGCACAAGTAAGTTATGAAAAGAAGTGGCTCAAATGCTTATGGTCTCCACTCCTGCCACCCTGCCTTATCTCCCCCAGCCTGCACCAATGGCCTTATGGGGAGTTCCCTCTGGTCAGTTGACAGAGGAAGAGAAGACTAGGGCCTGGTTTACAGATAGTTCTGCACGATATGCAGGCACCTTCCAAAAGTGGACAGCTATAGCACTAAAGCCACTTTCTAGGACATCTCTGAAGGACAATTGTGAAGGGAAATCCTCCCAGTGGACAGAACTTTGAGCAGCACAACTGGTTGTACACTTTGTTTGGAAGGTGAGAGGACCAGATGTGCAATGGTATACTGATTTATGGGCTGTAGCCAATGGTTTGGCTATATGGTCAGGGACTTGGAAGAAGCATAACTGAAAGATTATTGACAAAGAAATTTGGGGAAGAGGTATGTGGATGGGCCTCTCTGAGTTGTCAAAAACTGTGAAGATATTTGTATCCTATGTGAATGCTTATGAACAGATGACCTCAGCAGGGGAGGATTTTAATAATTAAGTGGATAATATGACCTGTTCTGTGAATACCACTCAGCCTCATTCCCCAGCCACTCCTGTCATCGCCCAATGGGTACATGAACAAACTGGCTATGGTAGAGGAGATGGAAATTATGCATGGGCTCAGCAACATGGACTTCCACTCAAGAAGGTTGGCATGGCTACAGCCACTGCTGAGTGCCCAGTTTGCCAGCAGCAGGGACCAACAGTGAGCCCTAGATATGGTACCATTCTTCAGAGTGATCAGCCAGCTACGTGGTGGCAGGTGATTCTATTGGACTTCTTACATCATGGAATGGGCAGCAGCTTGTCCTCACCAAAATTAGACACTGACTACAGATATAGGTTTGCTTATCCTGCATGCAATGCTTCCCCTAAGACTACCATCCGTGGACTCACAGAATACCTTACCCATCGTCATGTATTCCACACTGTATTGCCTCTGACCAAGGCATTCACTGTACAGCTAAAGAAGTGTAGCAGTGGACTCATGCTCATGGAATTCATTGACTTTACCATGTTCTCCATCATCCTGAAGCAGCTGGATTAATAGAATGCTGGAATGGCCTTTTGAATTCACAATTACAACACCAACTAGGTGACAATGCTTCACAGGGCTGGGGCATAGTTCTCCAGAAGGCCGTGTATGCTCTGAATTACTGTGCAATATATAGTGCTGTGTCTCCCATAGTCAAGATTTGCGGGTCCAGGAATCAAGGGGTGGAAGAGGAAGTGGTACCACTCACCATCACCCCTAGTGATCCACTAACAAAATGTTTGCCTCCTGTTCTCGAACATTACATTTGACTGCCCTAGAAGTCTTCATTCCAGAGGGAGGAACACTGCCACCAGGAGACAACAAGAATTCCATTACACTGGAGGTTAAGTTTGCCACCTAGACACTTTGCACTCCTTCTATCTTTAAGTCAACAGGCTGAGAAGGGAGTTACAGTGTTGGCTGGGGTGGTTGACCCAGAGTATCAGCCTAATACTACACAAAACTGTAATGAAATCAGCCTAATTCTATACAATGGAGGTAAGAAAGAGTATGCATGGAATACAGGAGATCCATTAGGGCGTCTCTTAGTATTATCATGCCCCTGTGATTAAGGTCAATGGAAACTACAACAGCCCAATCCAGGCAGGACTCCAAATGGTCCAGACCCTTCAGGAATGATGGTTGGGGTCAATCCATCAGGAAAAAAAAAAAAAAAAAGAACCATGACCTGCTGAGGTGCTTGCTGAAGGCAAAGGGAATATGAAATGGGTAGTAGAAGGCAGTCATCAATACCAGGTACAACCATATGACCAGTTGCAGAAACCAGGACTGTAATTGTCATGAGTATTTCTTCCTTATTTTATTAAGAACATGTTTGTGCATATATACATTTGTAATAAGAAAATATCCTCATTTTATTTCCTTTTTTCTATATCATGTGACATAATATTTACTGACTTCATATCAACATTTAAGTGTTGTTAACCTTATGTGATGTCATTTAGATTAAGGATTAGTGTACTTTCAGTTGTACCAAGGATAGCTGTGTCATGTTAGGTGTAATTGACCTCATATTGTGTTTATTTGAAGATTATATATGATTTCAGGAGATGTGTATCAGTTCAAGTTAACAAGAGGTGGTCTTGTGATGGTTAATATTGAGTGTCAACTTGATTGGATTGAAGAATGCAAAGGATTGATCCTGGGTATGTCAGTGAGGGTGTTGCTAAAGGAGATTAACATTTGAGTCAGTGGACTGGGAAAGGCAGACCCACCCTCAATCTTGATGAGCACCATCTAATCAGCTGCCAGTGCAGCTAGAATAAAAGCAGTCTTCCAGCCTTCATCTTTCTCCCATGCTGGATGCTTCCTGCCTTTGAACATCTGATTCCAAGTTTTTCACCTTTGGACTCTTAAACTTACACCAGTGGTTTGCCAGGGCCTCTTGGGCCTTTGACAACAGACTGAAGGCTGCATTGTCAGCTTCCCTACTTTTGAGGTTTTGGGACTTGAACTGGCTTCCTTGTTCCTCAGCTTGCAGTCCCCCTATTGTGGGACTTCACCTAGTTGTTCTACAAGTCAACATTCCTTAAAAAACCCCTCTTTATATATACATCTATCCTAGAGAACCCTCCAGAGAACCCTGACTAATACAGGAAACCTAGAGGAAATCTGCAGGCTCTCTCAAATGGTCCAGGTGAGAAATGGTGGCAGTTTGAATTTGAGTGGTATCAATGCAGATACAAATGTATGTAAGGATACAGGGTGTATTTTGGACTATTAAAAATTTAGAATTAGTTTAAACAGGGAAGATTAAAAAAAAAACTTTAGTTGTGACTGGATGTGCAAGGAAAATATTTAAAAATCAAGTTATACAAAATTTAAATTTGACATTCGTGTTCAATTTTCAAGTTAAGAGGTCAAGTGCTCAGTTTATATTATACAGATTTAAATTTCAAAGATGGATATTGGTAGGACAGATATTGGTAAAATTCCATAGCCAAACACTATAGGATGAGAAAAGAGTCTGGGATATTGCAAAGACAAATTTACAAATTTTCGATGATAAGAGAAGAACCTTTTAGGAAAAAGAGAGGGCTTAGTAATGTTAGGTGCTGTTTTATGTGAAGCTCTTCATTGCCAGGTTAAAATTATTTGCAAAAGTTTAAATCAATCCCAGATCACAAAACAGAAACCTATCACTTCACTTCTTACTAAAGAACAAGCAAGTTGTTCCCAAGTGAGCATCACCAGCCAGGTTAGAGTAGGGGGAGATGAAGTGGTAGAAGATTCAGTCTACATTTTTCATAGTACATTTAACTCTCCAAGATATCTCCACTACCATCTCCTGACTGACAGTAAAAGAAAGAATCAACAGTAGACTGAAGACAATTGGTCATCTCCAGCTCCAAAGCCATTTCATGCTTGTTTTCTTGTTCAACTCTTCTGCACTCAACTTTCTCATAGTTTCAAAGTGACACTTTTTAGACAGCACTGCGTTTATGAACCACTCTAACAATTGGAGCAATGAACGCTTATACTATAGGTTTTGGCAAGAACTACACCATTCCTGTTTCTTCTGGTTTGATACAGGTTGCTGCCTGCTTCACACATTGCCTGCCTTCCCTGACTCCAATCTCTCCAACCTGGAGCGCAATATTGGACACCCACAGTGCTATGATACAGGTCAACCAAATGAAGGAGGATAAGAGGTTACCACACAGTGAAACATATAATGCTTGCACTTATGTTTCCCACATGTGAAATATTTCCTTTAAAGACTGACTTAATGCTCATGCTTGTATTATTTAAGTCATAACATTCTCTACTTTTTATTTTTTATTTTCTCAGTTTTTGAAACAAGCATAAGGATGTTATAATGTACCATATGCATATTATTACCCTCACTGTAGGTGTCTATTGATAGTGTGCATTCTTCTATGATTCTAGAATGGAGCAGCAAATATTATGGTTCACATGTATTCTACTTGTAACTGAAGAAAATATTGTAAAAATGTTTTATACCATTCATCTGCAGATTAATGCTTCCTGTGTTGTAAAAGACATGGTACACAGCAGCAGATGGATGGTATAAAATTAATTAAAGTCAGTCATAGCCTCCTGGCAAGAAATGACCTTACCTTCAATTGAACTGTGGGACAAAAAGCATCTATTGTTTTAATTTTAAAGGAATTTGATGAAGAATATTATTTCTTGGTTCAATTCAGAAAACAGTTATTGAGTGCTCATTAGATGTAAGGTTTGTTTTTTTGTTAGGCATTATGGAATCTCAAACATGAATTTTTAAGTATTATGTCTGTAAGAAGCTCACAATCCGGTTGTCCAAACAAGCATATGGTACAAGATGGGATGCATGTCATATCAGGGTAAGTGCTATGATGAAGACAACAGAGTCGTGTTGAGAATTTGGTGGGAAGATTTCAGGCATGCTTTCAATAATGTGCTATACTTCAGCTGGGATTTGAAGAAAGAATTGTATTTCAAATACTGGAAAATAGAGAGAGTACTTGCAGTCAAGCAAGTAATCTGCGCACTACATCATTTTAGTGCTGAGTGCATGACTGATCTTTGATTACTTACCAAACCTCTAGTATATCCTGATGTCATGAATAACAGCACCATTGAGGAATGTTCTCATCACAAAATTGACAAGCCTTTTTGATTCTCATGTTTGAATTGTTTCCCCACAAAATTTTCTGTCACTTTCTTGTTGTCTTTGTCTTTAAATGTTTCTCAAATTGTCCCTTCTTGTTTAATTTCACTGTCTGCCATTGCTTAGCTTCAGACAGTTCTAATTCCTTATCCATGTTACTTACGATGGCCTCTTCAACCATCTTCTGTAATCTATCTGAGGCCACAAATTATCTTCTACGTTTATGCCACAATAAGCCCTAAATTGCAAATATAACTATGTCATAAGCCTGTCCCCAAATTCTTGAATTTGCCTTTATGACTCTATTTCAAACTCTACACTGCTAGGAAAGGTTCTTTGTGATTTGATCCCACTTCTTTACTTCGTGTCTTTCACTCACTAATTTTTCCCATTTAGAGTCCAGTGCTCTTCAGTCTTCCAGTCAGGCGCTCTCAGTTTCTCTCTTTCTGTTATGAAACACACACATAAACACACACACTCTTGTATTAGTGATTCTTTACCAAGAACACCATTCTTCTTGCCATTTTACTTAACAGACTCTTCTAACATTTTAAGACTTGCTTATTCTTCATGACAGTAATTTTTCTGGCTGGTGCAAGCTATATTTGACCTCCAAAACTCATGTCTAAATTATACATTCCTCCTACATGTCTTCATAGTACACTTTGTATGTCTCTGCCATAGCACATATCACAATGTATGATAAGTATCCATTTGTTTTTCACTTGGCTGCCATTTTTGTGCCATGATTTCAAGATTATTGTTTTTAAAAGTTGTTCAGGAATCATAATTAAAAGGAATTTAGTTCTAGAAACTAATCCTGGAAATTTTCCCAGAAATTTGGAGGCCTGATATATAGTAGACACTCAATGAATATTACTAAATGGATAGAATTGAATATACTAGAATAAACAAAAGAATAAAAGAATGCACACAATGAAATAATGTCTTCCTGTGGATATATGCTCCCAATAGATGGTAGTTTCAATAAAAGACATATATATATGTGTATATATATGTGTGTGTGTGTGTGTGTATACGTAAAGTTTACTTTTCACATTTATTTTAGCTTTTAATTCAATAAGTAAGAAATGAAAGTTGTTTTTCCTTCTTTGATGTCTATTATTAGTTGAACCGGAGAGTCATCAATATGACCAAGTGTTGAAATCACTAACCCTGTTTACATCCAGAGATAGCATCATTGCAGCTTGGAGCCTGGAAGTATCAGCCATGAAATGGGAAAAATTTTGTGAGTCAAGCTCCAACCCTATTAATTTTTTTCAGTCACCATAATTGACTTCATACATAAATTCTCCTCTCTTTTTTCTTCTGAAATTATCTTGTGAACCATAAAAGCAAGAGAAAATATGAAAGTGTAAAGCCTTTTTATAAGTTATAAAGATTCTGAACTGATTTGTATACCCTTTTGGTAAACTCTTTGTTCATTATTCTTTTTAGTAGCACATCTGACACTGGATGTCTGACCTCTGCTACTCTAATAGTTGTTAATGGAAACTTCACCTCATGCAAAGATAAAATGGATTTTTGGCAGCTGTGAGAGATTATGAAGAGTAAAACCAATCTTAGTTGGAATAAGAAGAAAAGAAGTCATCTGTACCTTAAACTACTCAGCTGGTTTTCATTAAACGTCAAGCCTACATTTATTACAAAAAGGGTAGCCAAGAGACAGACATTGATAGGTCTCTGTACTTAGAATAAGAAGGCCAGTACTTGATAGATTCTACTTTTCATCTTGACTTGAGTTCAAATGACTCTTAAATCTGTTTGAATTAAATGGTATATATCTGGAGACAAACTCAGGAAGACCTCTACTTTTGCACTTATCAGATTGGTTGGTCCTTATTTGTATCTTGAGTGTTGTGAAATCTTAGTTCTTCCAACTCATTAAAAGAAACAAGTGGTTCTATAAATCCCTAAAGTTATATAAATAAAACTCATTTAAATTGGTTTTATGATATGCTTTATATATTTATATTTAATATGGCTTTTTGTGATATCCTGAGAATTTACAATATGTCCAAACAAAGAAAGAGGCTATACACACAGTGCTGATGCAGAAGCAGCTTGGTGGGAGCCTAGTTTTCTCAAGTGGGAAACAATAGCATCAGAATTTCTGGAATCATTTATTAAGTTTTGTTTTGTATTGTTTAAACTATACATTTAAATGCTAGAGAGAGAAAAGTCTGGCTCTTCTAATATAAGCACTTTTAAAATTCATTAATTTTAACTATAGATCTAAAATAAATAATACTTTAGAGAACTGGAGGAGGACAGAATGCCTATACTCATATATGTAAATCATGGCAATTAAAATAATGACAGATAATAGCCCTAATACATATCTATACTTTAATAACTATCATAATAACTATCATACTGCTAAAATTATGTATCCATATATACCCTTTGCTTCAGAAATTTTATATAAAAATTTATTATATAACTATGTCAGCAAGTGTGGTATATTTAAGTTTAGAGCATAAAACAATAAAGGCAGATATATTCGTATTGAATATTCGGGTTCAGAGAAAGAATGATAGTTTCAGACATGACATATTCAGAGACATTTTTGGTTTACTTCGAGAGAGTGCTAAGAGGAAATGAAGACACAGCATTAAGAGAAGCCTATTTATGAAGACAACCAATTAGTTCAACTTAATTCAATAAAATTTAAATGTACTTTTCTTCTGCCATCTTTTATTTTAGATTCATGGGGTACATGTGCAAGTTTGTTAAGTGGATAAATTGCGTGTAACTTGAGCTTGGTGATTTCATTACCCAGGTAGTGAGTGTAGTACCTGATAGGTAGTTTTTACACCCTCAGGTTCCTCCCAGCCTCCCCTCTAAAGTAGGCCACAGTGTCTTCCATATGCATTTTAAATATGTAAGACATTTGTGCCAGGCATTTAAATGTATGTTTATGCCATGCAATGTATTGCATAAGTATTCATATGGATAATAGCATATTATTCCTATCTTAAAAGAGATCATAAGCTAATGAAAAGATAGAAATGTATAAATGATTTTGCTCCACTGAAAAGGAAGATGAGACTGGTCAAGCTTTTAGAATAAATAGTATATTTTTTCAAACTTATTGACAGATATTCACATGACCCAAATATAAAAGATATAAGGAGGTGTGTAGTTAAAGGTCTTATCTTTGTTCCCCATAATTGGTAACAACTATTACTAGTTTTTTGAGAATTGTATTTACATATGAAAGTCAATGCAGATATATACCGTTTTCCTCAATTTTATAAAAATTTTAGCATTCTAGACACACTTTCTGCATTTTGGTTGTTTCATTTCATAAAAGATGCTGAATATATTTTCATACGAAATGATAAAAAGCTTCTGTGTTTTGTTTGTTTGGTGTTCTTTTCTGGCTACAAATCATTCCACTATATGAATATTTCAGAGCGTATTTAATCACTACTGAGGTACATTAAAAAACAATGCTGCAATCCACAATCTTTTAAATACATGCTATTCTTACACTCTCGGTATATTTGTATGATGAATTTTTACATGAAATTGCTGAAACAAAGGATATATGTTTATATAATTTTGCTTATTTTGGGGAATATTCTTAATGTTGACAATAATGGACTAATTTGGCATTCTGTGAACCATTTTCAGGTATAAACTAACTCTTATTTTGAGCAGTTCTTCATAATTAAATAATTAGATATTTGTTGGTTAACATTACCTTAATTTTCTTTTGGAAGATTTCAATTATGCATATGATGGAACATTTTTGCCTGCTTTTAATATCTATCTTTTCTCTCTGATTTGTAAACTTTACACAAATTGTTTAATTGTATTTAGATTTTGATTGTACTTTCTACAT
The DNA here is from genome assembly GCF_000951035.1 of Colobus angolensis palliatus. Classification (NCBI taxonomy): domain Eukaryota; kingdom Metazoa; phylum Chordata; class Mammalia; order Primates; family Cercopithecidae; genus Colobus; species Colobus angolensis. Next base: position 182,569 of record NW_012114544.1, on the reverse strand, counting down.
CCTTCGCTTTAATTTTTGCAGTATGTCTTTATCTTTGTGTTCCTTCTAATTTTATATTACCTCCTTGATTTTATTTATTTTATTTTAGTATTTAATTTGTTTTGTTTCATGGCAGAGTCTTTCAGTCTGTCACCCAGGTTGGAGGGCAGTGGTGCCACCTTTGGCGCACAACAACCTCCACATCCTGGGTTCGAGGTAGTAGCTGGGATTGCAGGTATGAACCACCACACCTCCCTAATTTTTTGTGTATTTAGTAGAGACAGGGTTTCACCTTGTTGGCCAGGCTGATCTCAAACTTCTGACTTCTAGTGATCCACCAATCTCAGCCTCCCAAAGTGCTGGGATTACGGGCATGAACCACTGCGCGCAGACTATTTCTGTGATTTCAAAACATTTTCTTAGTTTTTCTAGGCTGTCTTTCATCACCTTTTCATATTTCCTTAGGTCTTCCTTGTTTTTCTATTTTTGTTTTTGAGTTTTTCTTCCGTATAGAGTTTTTACTTAATTATTTTAATGCATTAATTTTTTCAGCGTTTATCAGTTTATTGGTCACATTTTTTCTTAATATTAATTTTATAACAATTTTTGTAATCATTTTTTTCATGTTGCATGTATTTCTAGACATTGTACTTGTCTTCTTTTTAGATTTCCTATTAAATGGTCCTATTTTGGTAACTTTGGACCAACTATTTTAAGATTTTTGTATTGGGAGGTGTGGTCAGATTATTATAATATAATTGTTTTTCTTAACTTAAAATAAATTTTTCTCTTAACTGTCACAAAGCCAGGCTTATTCCTACAAACATTTCTGTGTAAATATTTTAATTATTTGTTTCCTTACTTTTTATATGTTTATTTTTCTTTTTTTTTTTTTTGTATCTCTGACCCTTTTTTTTCTCTCTAAAATCAAAACAAGGGGTTTTCAAGCATCACCTAAATGTCCCAGTTTTCACCCATTTGCATCTCAGAGTGTGACCCACAACTTCATAATTGTATTTGAAGTTGGCAATGACTCCAATTAAACTCTTATTTTACTCTATTCATATTTCTTAAAGGATGGTGTTCGCGTAAACTTACTGAGTTTCATCAACCCTTAAAAATGTTATAGACATAGTTTCTTGTTTTGTTAAAATTGAAGTTTCAATTTCTGTCTTCTATTCTTCTTCTATCTGAATTATATCTAGAAAGAGAAATGAAAAATGTCTTCATTTACACAGCTCTGTTTATAGTAGGTGTCTCAAGTTGGCACTTACTTAATAACCAATGCTTATACAGAAATAGAAAAATGACATTCCAGTTTTTATGTTTTTTCTTTCCTTGTATTAAAAAAAACGAATCTTTTTTCAGAAACAATAGTATAGAACTAATAAAACTGTCAACATTTAAGAGCCAGAGACTTCTACGTTTTCTTTTTCTGAGATGGAGTTTCACTCTTTTACCCAGGCTGGAGTGAAGTGGCACAATCTCAGCTCACTGCAACCTCTGCGTCCCAGGTTCAAGCGATTCTCCTGCCTTAGCCTTCGATTAGCTGGGATTACAGGTGCACGCTACCACGCCTGGCTAATTTTTGTATTTTTAGTAGAGATGGGGTTTTGCCATGTTAACCAGGCTGTCATCCAACTCTTGACTTCAGGTGATCCACCCACTTTGGCCTCCCAAAGTGCTGGGATTATAGGTGTGAGGCACTGCACACGGCCATGGCATACGGTTTTAGATTGTATTGTGACAAATCAGACTAAAAACACGAACCTAAATTACTAAACATGGGTGCTTCAGCATAAGTTAACAGTGAATTTGAAATTGTAATTTGATTAAGATATTAATGAGCTTATTTTAAAAATTATGTCTAAACATGTAAAATCAAATTAAATGGAGATCTGACAAATTGATTCAAACCTACTTTATAGCCACTTCATATTCCCCTTTGGATAACCACATCCTGCAATTGGCAATTAAATTTATCAAATGGATATGAGCTACCAAATGACCAAATAAATATCATGCACTTGTTAATTCATTTATTTGCTCATTAGTCATTCAATAAATATTTATTCAACACACAATTATATATTGTGTACCTGTTGCATATTGCTTAAGATAATTGTGACCTTGCCCTTGAAGAGTTTAAATTCTATTGGAAAGAAAAATATTTAGAAAATAATGAAAAGTGTAAAGTTTTTAAAAAAGAAAAAATAGTTTTATGAGTGTATAAAATTAAACCTTTCTTATGTTAAGCTGTGTTCTTACATTTTTTAATACAAAGGATAAAATATTTTTGCTAATGTCCTATCCATATGTCATACTGAAAAATTAACAATAAAATTAAGACCATAGAATATTCAAATATAAATTAACCCAAACAAGCTGTAAATTGTATCAACAGAATTTGAACCAAGATTTTATATGAGATATTTTCTATTATTTTTATATTTTTGTGAATTATTCAATATTTTCTATTCTAAATATTTTTAAGTTCAATAACATGAATCATTTTCCTACACACTATTTTAGAAAGCCATTTTATATGGAAGGGTAAAATTTATAGGCAAAATATTTAAACTCCTGCCAATTTAATATTATATTTAATAGGATCTTATTTAGTTTTATTTTATTCTGCAAAATCCATTTTTTCCAATAGACGAATACTCATCAAAATATTAGAAGAGTGTTATTTAAAGTTAGGTTTCTTCAGCAGTTGCAAAATTATTTGTAGATTAACCTAATTGTATTAGTGTTATAATTTACAACAATAATAGTCATTACAATTTATTGGATATATACCTTGTGACAAACATTATGCTAAGCACTCAGCATGCATTTTTATTATTTAAATTCCCTCTGAAGTGGGAAATGCTATTTTATGCATTTTTAAAAGAAAAACCTGGGAATTATTAAAGATGCTTCTGTTGCCTCACATAACATATTTTAGAAACCAAGTTTCAACCCCCGGTTGTCTGACTCCAGACCCTACACTCTTATAATCAATCTCCTTAGCTGTCCACACGAATTAGACAAATTGTGTACCCCATTAAAAAAATGAAACCTATTTACTGAATATTGTGAACAGAGGATAGGTTATCACCAATTATCAATCCTCAGTTATCCCACCTAGTTTTCCATATCAGAATATATTCTGATATATATACAGGAAGAGGCCTAAGTATCCTCTTCCTTTGGTGTGACAGATGACAATATTAATGACTTCTTTATTAATGGTTTTTTTTTTTTTCAGCCATGGCTTGGCTGTGTGGTGGTTAGATTTTTTTCTCCACAACGAGTTGCGAGTCTCAGCGTACAATTTAAATAGTATCTGAGTAGATCAAGTTCAACCTGACTAGCTCAAGTTGAACCTGAGTAACTCAATTTCAAGTAAGATTATGATTTCTTTTTAGTGCATAGTTATTTCAAGCTAAATCAGTTAGAATAGGTTCAAATTCTCTTTGAAAATTTGTCTTCCAATATTATAACCTTAAAACCAGACATAATTTTTCATTAGTGTATTAATTACCAATATTTAATAAGAGAGTTGTGAGCTTAAAACGTGAAATAAGTTCTTACTTTCCTAATGTGCAAAAAGTCATAACCATTGTTAATCTTTTTTGTAAGATCCAGGCCACTGTCTTATTTATTTTTCAGTTTGAAACAAAATATATTTAATATATAAATTATATTTAGAATGAGGTTTAGTTTCTATATACCAAGGATAGTAAATCTTAGTAATGTTCTGTAGGACTTCTGCTATAATGTGTGACTACTTGTTTTCCTTTTTACTTACTTCACACCACTCCACACTCCAGCTCCAGAAAAAGTTGAAGAAATTACAACTATAACTGCAAATAATAACCCAAATATGTACGTACTTTATAAATTTGTGACTATTATTTTATTTAACAAATATTTACTCACCACCCACAAAATGCTAGACACTGTATTTCATAGTGGAGAAACAAAACAATAAAAACCTAACAGAGCCTTGCTTTCATGGAAATTGCATTCTGTCTGAAGACATCAACCAGTATATTAAAAATAAATTTAAAATAAATGCTGATATACTCTGTAAAAGAGTAGTTACAATATGAAGAATTGAATATTGAAAAAAGGTCAGGGAAGGCTTTCTGAGCAAGTGTTGACTGAACTGAGATTTGAAGGAGTAGGATAGGTGACAAGGAAAGTGGCTTTTAAGTACACAGGTCAACAGGTGAAAGAGCCCGCAGTATGAGTGTTACGGGGTAAAGGGACTGGAGGACATTTTGGAAGGCACAGGCATCAGGATCCAAGGAAAGAGTACACAGTAACAATGTTGCTGATTGCAGAGATCAATATTCGGCAACATGGATGTTGGGCGCAAAATGTAGTTGGATTGTAAGAGATGAGTCAAATCTTCCAGGATACTATAGACCACAATGTTGGATTTTATTCTTAGAGAAATGAGAAGCCATGGAAAGAGCTGAAACAATAAATGTGTTGGAAGGTGGGCCTGTGGTCATAATTTGATTGGTATTTTATAATTATCTCCTTTTCAGAAAAAGGAATTTGAGTAGAGCAAGAGTAGACACAGGTAGATGCCTTACAGCAGTCCTGGTGAAAGATAAGACATTTTGATGCAGGATAGCAGACTGAGAGAATGAGAGAAGTAGATAGATTGAAGATTTAGTGGCCACCTGACAGGACATGGTGTTGTATTATTGGTGAAAGAAGAAGGGTTAGGGAATAAAACCTGACTTGTAATCCTAGCACTTTGGGAGGCCCAGGTGGGCGGATCACGAGGTGAGGAGAGCGAGACCATCCTGGCTAACACGGAGAAACCCTGTCTCTACTAAAAATACAAAAATACAAAAATAAATAAATAAATAAAAAATTAGCTGGGCGTGGTGGCAGGCACCTGCAGTCCCAGCTACTTGGGAGGCTGAAGCAGGAGAATGGAGTGAATCCGGGAGGCGGGGCTTGCAGTGAGCTGAGGCCATTGCCCTCCAGCCTGGGGGACAGCTCACTGTCTCAAAAATAAATAAATAAATAATAAAGGATAAAATCTGAACTACTCTACTCAGAGGATTTTTTTTTAATAGTTCAACAGGATAATACACAAGAATACTTGTCTTTCGCCCTCACTTGTGTAAGATCGGAAGAGAGCATGTTCAGCCCTGCTTTCCATGTTTGTACTTCGTTTTCTAAGGGATGATTAGCAAGTGGCTGTTTTTTCCAAAAGCTAGCCTCACGATAGCAGGTGGTTTGTACAAAAAAGAAAAAAGTGTCTGAAAGAAAAGGAAAGAACTAGATAATTATATTTCCTGAGACCCAAGGAACAAAAAGAGAGTGAGGGGTGGACGTTTATACTCTGCTCCCAAGAATGGTCATAGGAAAACTTTTGCTCCCCAGGATGGAGAGGTGTCTCAAAGCGGGAGACTATACCATGTAAAAAAATCTTTGAGAGCTTTCGGGGAGATACTGGCAGATAGGGAATGTACAATATAGACAGCAAAATCTGCTTTCTAATCAACGATGTGTTTCGGAAAGTAAGCAATTCCAAGTCTACAATGAACTGGAGTCCTAAGGACTTTCCCCAAGATCCTTAGGGTTCTTTTTTTTCTTTTTTTTTTTTTAATACTTTAAGTTCTAGGGTGCATGTGCACAATGTGCAGGTTTGTTACATATGTATACATGTACCCTGTTGGTGTGCTGCACCCATTGACTCGTCATTTACATTAGGTATTTCTCCTAATGCTATCCCTCCCGCCCCCCTCCCCCACAATAGGACCCGGTGTGTGATGTTCCCTGTCCTGTGTCCAGGTGATCTCATTGTTCAATTCCCACCTATGAGTGAGAACATGCGGTATTTGGTTTCTGTTCTTGCGATAGTTTGCCGAGAATGATGGTTTCCAGCTGCATCCATGTCCCTACAAAGGACA
>NW_012114544.1:143274-175962 GCF_000951035.1 Colobus angolensis palliatus | reverse complement strand
TAATGGTAGTTTCTTTTGCTGTGCAGAAGCTCTTTAGTTTAATTAGATCCCATTTGTCAATTTTGGCTTTTGTTGCCATTGCTTTTGGTGTTTTATACACGAAATCCTTGCCCATGCCTATTTCCTGAATGGTATTACCTAAGTTTTATTATTATTATTTTTTTTTGAGACAGAGTCTCACTCTCTCGCCCAGGCTGGAGTGCAGTGGCGCAATCTTGGCTCACTGCAAGCTCCGCCTCACTGCAAGCTCTGCCTCCCAGGTTCACACCATTCTCCTGCCTCAGCCTCCCCAGTAGCTGGGACTACAGGCGCCCACCACCACGCCCGGCTAATTTTTTGTATTTTTGGTAGAGACATGGTTTCACCGTGTTAGCTAGGATGGTCTCGATCTCCCGACCTCATGATCCGCCCTCCTTGGCCTCCCAAAGTGATGGGATTACAGGCGTGAGCCACCATGCTGGCCAACCTAGGCTTTCTTCTAGGGTTTTTATGGTTTTAGGTCTAATATTTAAATCTCTAATCCATCTTGAATTAATTTTCATATAAGGAGTAAGGAAAGGATACAGTTTCAGTTTTCTACTGATGGCTAGCCAATTTTCCCAGCACCATTTATTAAATAGGGAATCCTTTCCTCATTTCTTGTTTTTGTCAGGTTTGTCAAAGATCAGATGGCTGTAGATGTGTGGTATTATTTCTGAGGGCTCTGTTCTGTTCCATTGATCTATATCTCTGTTTTGGTACCAGTACCATGCTGTTTTGGTTACTGTAGCGGTGTAGTATAGTTTGAAGTCAGGCAGTGTGATGCCTCCAGCTTTGTTCTTTTGGCTTAGGATTGTCTTGGCAATGTGGGGTCTTTTTTGGTTCCATATGAACTTTAAAGCAGTTTATCCAACTTACAAGGGATGTAAAGGACCTCTTCAAGGAGAACTACAAACCACTGCTCAGTGAAATAAAAGAGGACACAAACAAATGGAAAAACATTCCATACTCATTGATAGGAAGAATCAATATTGTGAAAATGGCCGTACTGCCCAAGATAATTTATAGATTCAATGACATCCCCATTAAGCTACCAATAACTTTCTTCACATAATAGGTTTCTTTTTTTGAAGGAGAGGAAAATGGGCTGTCTTCCCCACAATGACTCAGCATTGATTTCCTATAATCTTGGTATGTGTAGGCTCCACCAGATTTAATGTGATATAGAGAAACAATTCCTGCAACTCAAATGTCATACAATAAATATTTATTAGCCACCATGGAGTGATGTGTAACTTCTCTGCTCCTACTTAGTAACAGATTATTTTGTAATTAGTCTTCTAAGAGGTTAGTTATTCTATTTACACATTGCATATATATCCCCCAATCCTTTATGCTATGAGCAGGGGTCTGAAGAAACTGACATATGGCAAAATGCATAGCTTCAATTGGCATTTTTCTGATAAATCAAAATAACAAACAAAAAAGTCTCTTTGAACAGAGTGCAAATCTCAGCTTTTGGAAAGGCAAAGCATTGAACATCAGAAAGAGTTGCTATTAACATGTAATGAATTCCTGGGACAAGATACACTGTAAAGCATATTGGAGAAAAAGTCATTGGAAACAGTGTTAGGTTAATGGGTACAAAAATATAGTTAGAATGAATAAGATCTAGTATTTGATAGCACAATAGGGTAACTACAGTCAACAGTAATTTATTGTACATTTAAAAATAATTAAAAGAATGTAACTGGGTTGTTTGCAACACAAAGAAGGGATAAATATTGGAGGTGATGGATATCTCATTTACCCTGATGTGATTATTATACGTTGTATGCCTGTATCAAAATATCTCATGTACCCCATAAATACATATACCTCCTATGTACCCACACGAATATAAAATAAAATAAAAGTATACAAAAAATAAAACTAACAGCAAAAAATATGCTTAGGGAAACACTGTCATTTAAATTAAGGTTTGAGCAAATGCAGATTAATAGCCTGTGAAATCACTCTCGGTAAAATGAAACGCCCATCCCTGGGGTTTATCTGATATCAGTAATTTAAAGAAACTTGGCTTGAGGCCCTCACTTAACAGATTCAACTATTCCAACGCTCTTCCCCTCAATATCTGTAACCTCTACCTTATTTTTCTATGTCTCTCCCCTGTAGATATGTGTGTTATTTAGAGATCAACTGCATTCCCAACTGGAAGCCAAATTGCAGCTCTTCCTTAAGTCTACTTTCACCACATATGTCATGTATTTATAATTTCTATGAAAACTTAGCAAAGGAAGTCTCGCTTAGAACTCATGCCTGTCAATCATTTTCAATTATTACACTTGAATTTCAAAATCCCACCTTGTGACTTTTCCCAGTAAGATCAGCCAGGTAAGTGGAGTACGTTCTCTCCTGACTGTCATCATTGACAAAGGAAATGTAATTTTTTGGGCTGGATTAATTTTTCATCTCCCACTGGAATTCCAATAAATAAAAATATCTTCATCTTGTATTAGTAATAACTGTATTGATGCAAGCAAGTAGTAGGGTCAATAGGCAAGTGTGGGACAACCAGCAGTTAGGCAATTAAGACATAAAGAAACGATACAAGAAAAGAAAAGTTAAGGTCAATTCAGAAGAGACTTTCAGCTCTACTAGGCCATTAGTTTCAGTACCTAGTAGAGAAGAAGAACTAGAATTTCATATATCAAAATATGCTATATAATGGTTAAAGTTTATTGCCTCAATACAGCTATTTCCTTAGCCTTTTAAATTTCTGTATGTTCTATATACTTCATAATATTACATAACAATATTTAATGAAATAGAAGACACACAAATTATTTTAATTTAAGAGCATTTTCTTGCTTATAAAAGTAAGCAATTTTTTTGCAGAAGTTATTTGAAAGAAAAATAAATCACATAAAAATGAAAAATATGGTTTTAAATTTCATATTATTTTATTATCTATTGACTTCAGTAAGCATTTTTCTTCTTCTACATGTTAATTTGATAAAATATGATTTTCTAAAATTAAATTGTTATACTCTTGGGATACGTGATTCTTGTTTGTAGTGTTGAGTTAATACTCTTTTAGGTTTTAAGTAAAAAATTTAACATATTTCAATTTTCATTAATAAGTAAACAAAAACTCTATCTTTCTATACTATTGCTTCAAAGTTTTGTATCGAAGTATAGTAACAGTAAAAGAATAAGATTAAAACTGTGTTATAGAACTTTCTAGTAGCAAAATAATTGTTTGTGTTTTAATCATTTGAAACAACATCCTTAGCATACTGTTTAGAAAGAAAAATTTTTAATAAAATAATTTTATATCACTTGTTCTTTTTAAAATTTGTCTAAATTAATACATCCATTTATTCAAGAAATGTCTGAGTGCAGTTCAGTAAGTCTTAATTTGTAAAGAGAAAAGCTTCCATCTGGTATTTTTCCATTTATTATCACATTGCCTCTTTAATTTATTTACCTTAAAATTTCTTATACTAAATTGTTTCTTGAAAATAGTACATCCTGTTATGATGCAACAAATCTCTTAAACATAACACACATGATTTTTAGCAGTGTTCCAAGTCACCCTGTGCCATATTCTTGTGCTTCTTCCCATGGTAAGAGGTGAGTAAGTAAGGATAAATTATCTTCTATTTATCAGCACCATACTTTTCTATTCATCCTTACCCCATTTTTTCTTTAATTCTTAAAATAATTTAATGACATTAGATAGCATCATTGCTAACTATTCGGGATGGAAAACAACGTGTATGTGTGTGTGTTGGAGGAGATACTCCTTAACTCAGAGGTACATAGGTTTTGTTTTTTTTTTTTTTAATTTTGGAAAGATACAGGGAGTTAAATAAAGTATGAATGTCGTCATATAAGTATAAAATTTCATGAAATAAAATTTGATTTTTGCTGTTAAGTCTTCCCACAACATTTTCAAAGCAGTTATAAAAGTAAGTCCAATTGGGTAAAAACAATAAAGCCTACTATACTGGGGAAAAAGGACTAGAGTTCTGTCTTAGGTGACGGTAAGTGTCTTACTTTTACTCATACACCACTCTCTTCTCAAATTCTTTTTTCTGAAATTTCTTTCCCTTTACATTCAGAGAAACTTACATAAAAAATGGGCATACTAAGTATACTATCGAGAATATCCTTATTTTCTTCTATGGTAGTTCAAAATTTCTGAAAAATTAATAGTGGAGATTGCTTTCTTTGAATTTAAAATTAACCACCTGCAAGCTCCTTGAGTTTCTTCACTTAGCTTTTGTAATCACTTTAATTTTAAATGTCAGGGTGTTAATTAATATCAAAACATATCATTTATTATCAACCTCCTACTTATAAGCCTAAATATAAATATAAGTTTGAAAATGACATTTTAAATGTGGGAAATTCCTTCAAGAAGAAAAACTGAAAGTTCTAAACATTATTATTTGTTCCTTGAAATATGAATCCCTGATTTTTCTCTAAACTATTTTTCCTTGGATTGAAGTATTTGGCATCATGAAATAAGCTTTAAAAATTAATAGGTTCTTCCAGATTTCATCTTAAATGGAGACAAGTTACTGAGAGAGGAGGCACGTAGGTTCTGGTGGTTAGGCAGATAGAGAGTGAGGGTCTTGAAAGAGGGCAATGCCTGTGGGACTGCATCTGTACCACCCCAGCAGCTAGCAGGAGAAAATTTGTTTAAGAACTTCCTCTTATCCCAGGATTTTTGCTCAGAAGGGATTTTCCAGTCACTCATACAGGCACAGACAAATATTGGGGGCATCCCCCAATTACCCTGAACTCATTATAATGCCATTAGCATTGCAGTTTTAGTCCCACATGGGTTTTGCTTTAGGCAGTCATGGTTAATAACCAACATGGAGTCACTGTGGCCAACCCCAGGCATATGCAGATGCAACACCCACAGGGGGAACTTTACCCCATCCATTAAGGCAGAACCACAGAAGACTTCCTTTTTTCTGCCACATAAAAGACCCAGAACTCAGTCCCATTTCTGGCTACCCTCTTTGGAACCCCTCTCACTGATGAGTGCTTTTCTGTTGCTTAATAAATTCTGCTCTGCCTTACTCACTCTCCAGTGTCCACGTGCCTTATTCTTCTTGGTTGTAAGACAAGAACTCAGACCTTGCTAAACTAAAGGAGTAAGGAAACTGCAACATTACTATCTTCTTATATCTTTGGTAATATTTAAAATTCAAGTAAAACATAAAAATAAATCAATAAGAACTTTTCTCCACACTAAAATTAATTTGCCTCAGAAGCAAAATAGGACTGTGTCATAATTACTTGGGATTGAGGGATCAATATTCTTATTTGTCAGGACATAAAACTTTTGCCTTCTTATATGACTGTTTTTCATACTTTTTAAATTTTTTTAACTTCGTGTTGTGAACTTTTGGTAAAACTTAATTCTGTAAACTTATAAAACTGCAATATGCAACCTTGTTTGTAGTCTTTTAAACATTTCTTAAAAATTATTTTAAGGAATTTTGTGGCCAGGGGCAGTCATTCATGCCTGTAATCCTAGCACTTTGGGAGGCTGGGGTGTGTGGATCACTTGAGGTCAGGAGTTTGAGACCAGCCTGTCCAACATGGTGAAACCCCCATCTCTACTAAAGATACAGAAATTAGCCAGGTGTGGTGGTGCACACCTGCAGTTCCCAGTTACTTGGGAGACTGAGGCAGGAGGATTGCTTGAGCCTGGAAGGCAGAGTTTGCAGTGAGCTGAGAGTGGAGATCACATCACTGCACTCCAGCCTGGGCAAAGGAGGAAAGAGTGAAACTCTGTTTCAAAAAAAAAAGGTATTTTCAAGAAATTGCATTACATTACATTTAGACAAGTGTAGAATTCAATAGGATTATCTTTTCTATGTTACATTAACACTTATGTTGAGTTCACCTCTCAGGGATCTTTCTTAGATTTTTGTTTTGTTTTGTTTTCTTTGGATAGGGTAAAGAAAATAAACAGTTAGGACAAATAACTGAACTCTATGAGTCTGATTGCAGATCCTGAGATTATAAATGAGAATCAACATTTAAAATGCATTACTGTTCTTATGTCTTACCTCTCAAATGTTTTCTTACAGAGAGATGCAATTCATTTCATGCATATATACTATAATAATATCATAAGATAGCAACTTGTGAGAAAATTGGTATAATTTGATGTAAACATTTGTAAAGACATTTTAGTTATGAAAATTACACTGACCCTAGTTACTTTAGATCAATTCTTGGGTGCTAGGAACATGTGACTGTAGTTTTCCAGAAAAATGCAAAGAACATGTTTTGCCATCAGTTGTTCTTGAGCAGGCAAGGCATTATTAATGGAGTGGAAGGATACATTTCAACATGTACCTTAATGCTGAGTCATCTATGTTAGGAAGAATGAACATGATATACTTAAACAATTAAAAAAAATTCATAAATGCAGTTTGTAAAATCTCTTTTTATTGCCATAACACCATGCCTAAAACAGTGTCTGGTGTAATATAATTTTTAAGATATTTGCTGAATATTAAATTACCAAATGGATAAATCAAAGAAGGCATGACAAATTGGGATCTACTATATTGATTTGATGTTAGGATGGCATAGGTTCCGAGATGCACCTTTATTTTATGAAGAAAAAATTAAATTTAAAACCTGTGTCTATTAAATTAAGACATCATGTTCTCATCATTCAGAACTTTTATGTTGTATACGTACAAAAAGTTCTTTTAGATTTACTTAAACATATGTTTTCAACTATCATTCGTGTTTACATACAAAGGAAAATATAGACACAATGTCTTGCTGAAAGTATAAAAGACACTTCTTCACACTCAGAAGTGCCTATTGTGAATGACTTGCTCTGAATCACTGATATCTCTGTTTATCCACACATTTTCATCCTCGAGACAAGTAGTTCTCTAAAGAGTGTTCCAGGATTTGGTTGTTTTCTTCCAGATCTCTGACAGCCATTCTGCAGTTTAAAAATAATTTGATCCTGCAACTGATTCCAACTTGTAGGTGTCAACTGAAAGTTTTCAAGCAAAAACTTGAATTTGTGTGTGTGTGTTTTTTCTAATCAAGTGTTTCTTAATTTTTTTTAATTTAATTTTTATGGACTTAGGGGCACAAGTGCAGTTGTGTTACCTTGATATATTGCATACTGGTGACACCTGGAATTTTAGTCTACTGACCATCTGAACAGTATATATTGTACCCAATAAGTAGTATTTTATTCCTCACTCCTCCTCCAGCCCTTCTGCAATTTGGAGTCTCTAAAATCTATTATTCCATTCTGTTGTCTATGTATACCCGTTGTTTAGCTCCCACTCATCAGTGAGAACATGCAGTTTTTTACTTTCTGTTTCTGAGTAATTTAACTGAGAATAATGGTCTCCTGTTTCATGCATATAAGCGATTTATATACAAACAAATGTTACATATATAAATGTTTTAGATATATATATATATATATACTATTTTAATCCAATCATACATTTATAGATACTTACATTGATTTCATAACTTTGTTACTGAGAACAGTGCCAAGATAAACATACAAATGTCAGGGTCTTTTGAATAAAATGATTTCTTTTCTGTTGGACAGATACCCAGCAGAGGGATTGTTAGATTGAAGGGTAGTTTTATTTTTAGTTCTTTGATAAATCTCCGTACTGTTTTCCAAAGTGATTATACTAATTTGCATTCTTACCAACAGCATATAAGCATTCCCTGTTCTCTGCATCCTCACCAACTGTTGTTTTTTGACTTCTTAATAGGCATAATAAATGATGTGAGATGGTTTCTCATTGTGGTTTCAATTTACATTTCTCAGATGATGAATGATGATGAGCATTTTTTTCATATATTTGTTGGCTACTTGTATATATTCTTTTGAAAAATGTGTGTTCATGTCCTTTGCCCACTTTTTGAAGGGGTTAGTTGTTATTTTCTGGATGAACTGTTTGAGTTCCTTATAGATTCTGGATATTACCCCCTCATCAGAGGCATTGTTTGCAAATATTTTCTCACATTATGTAGATTGTCTATTTACTTTGTTATTATTACCTTTTCTGTTCATAAGCTTTTTAGTTTAAGTCTCACTTGTCTATTTTTGGTTTTGTTGTGTTCCCTTTTGAGGACTTAGTCATAAATTCTTTACATAAGCCAATGTCCAGAAGAGTTTCTCCTAGGTTTTTGTTCAGGGTTATTAAAGTTTCAAATCTTACATTTAAGTCTTTAATCTATCGTGAGTTAATTTTTGTATATTGTGAGAAATAGGAATCCACTTTCAATCTTCTGCATATGGCTAGCCAATTTTTCCAGCACTATTTATGTTTCAGTGTACATTTTTGTTGACTTCGTCAAAAATCAGTTGGCTGTAGGTATATGGCTTTATTTCTGGGCTCTATTCGTTTCCTTTGACTTACGTGTCTATTTGTATGCCAGTGCCATGTGGTTCTGGTTACTATATGCTCATAGTGTAATTTGAAATCAGATAATGTGATATCTCAACCTTTATTGCTTTTGCTTATTATTGTTTTGACTATTCAGGCTCTTTTTAGGTTCCATTTGAATTTTATGATTTTTTTTCCCTAAATCTGTAAAGAATGGCATTGGTAATTTGATAGGAATTACATTGAATCTGTAGATTGCTTTAGACAGTATGGTCATTTTAATAATATTGATTCTTCCAGTCCATGTTTTTTCATTTGTTTGTGCCATCTATGATTTCTTTCATCATTGTTTTGTAGCTCTCTGTGTAGAGGTCTTTCAATTCTGTGGTTAAATGTACTCTTTTTTTTTATCTGGAGCTATTGTAAATGAGACTGAGTTCTTGAATTAGTTCTTAGCTTGATTATTATTAGTATATAAAAATGCTACTTATTTTTCTGCATTGATTTTGTATCCTGAAAGTTTACCATCATATCTAAGAGTCTTTTGGGTAAGTTAGGCTATTCTAGGTATAAGATCATATTATCAGTGAACAGAGATAATTTGACTTCCTCTTTTCTAATTTGGATGCCTCTTATCTTTCGCTTGACTGATTAGCAGGGCTAGGACTTCTAGTACTATGTGGAGTAGGAGTGATGAAAGTCGGCATCCTTGTCTTGTTTCAGATCTTAGGAGGAATGCTTTCAACTTTTCTCTGTTCAGCATGATGTTGGCTGAGTTTTTCATATATGGCTTTTATTATTTTGACATGTTTCTTCTATGCCTACTTTGTTGAGGGCTTTTAACATAAAGGGATGTTTAATTTTATGAAAGACTTTTCTGTGTCTATTGCAATTATCACATGGTTTTGTTTTTGGGTCTGTTTATGTGATGAATTACATTTATTCATTTGCATATGCTGAGCCAACATTGCATCCCTGGAATAAAGCCAATTTGATTGTTGTGTATTATCTTTTTGATAGCCTGCTATATTTGGTTTGCTAGTATCTTATTGAGGATTTTTGCATTGACATTTATCAGGAATGTTGGCTCGTAGTTTTCTTTTTTAGTTGTGCCCTTCCCTGACTTTGGTATCAGGGTAATACTGGCTTTACAGAATGAGTTAGGGAGAACTTCCTCCTCCCCAATTTTTTAAAAGAGTTTCAGTATGATTGGTTTCAATGTTTCCATGTACATGTGATAGAATTTGGCTGTGAAGCCATCAGGTCCTGGGCTCTTTCTATTGGGAGACTTTTTATTACTGATTGAATTTCACTAATTGTTAAAGGTCTGTTCAAGATTTCTATTTCTTCGTGGTTCAATCTTGGGAGGGTGTGTATTTCCAGGATTTTATTATTTTCTCTAGGTTTTCCAGTTTGTGCACATAGAGGTTCTCACTGTAGTCTGATAATCTTTTAAATTTCTGTTGTATAAGTTATATATGTTATCTTTATCATTCCTGATTGTGCATATTTGAGTTTTTTCTCTATTTTTTTGGTTAATCTAGTTAGCAGTCTATTCATTTTGTTTATTGTTTCCAATAACTGACTTTCATTTTATTGATTCTTTGTATTATTTGATTCTCAATTTCATTTAGTTCTTCTCTGATCTTTGCTATTTATTTTTTTTTGCTAGCTTTGGGTGTGGTTTGGTCTTGTTTTTCTAGTTTCTTCAGGTGTAAGTCAGGTTGTTAGTTTGCGATCTTTCCGTCTTTTACATGTAGGAATTTGACACTATAGTCTCCCTCTTACCATGACTTTTGCTGTATCTCAGAGGTCTAAACATAGTTTGTTTTATCTGGTAATGCCTACATGGAAATGTCCAAGTTATTCTGTAAGGCTATTTTTTAACTGATAAAGTTAATAAATCCCAAGGTAATGCCAACTACTGATGATTCTGCCTAGTTAAAGCAATTTTCAGATTCAGTCCAATTTTTGATAAAATATTAAACTGTACGTGTCTGAGATTCAGTGATAAATAGAAGTAATCTTTTAGCAATAGCAGCTTCATGTAGGAAGCAGTTGTAATCATGGTAACCAGTAGCCAGATATACAACCCATTGTTTGTAGCAGCAGTAGAAGAGAACTGCCTTTTATTAGCAGTTTTGAGACACTTCAGGGACCTATATGGAAAAAAAGAGTCTTCTGCAATGAACTGGGAGTCTGTGATTTGGTTGATGGATATAAATCAAAGATTTTTATACTTATTTCAAATTACAACTACACTCTTGAGTCATTTGGGGTGGGGTGCTTTGGAGGAACATTCTAACATTTTATTAAAGCTCAGCTGAATTTTATTACAGTTTCACAGTTGTATATCATAGGAAGTGTGACATTTCAGTTGTGCTAAATTATACAACTTCTCAGAATAATGTGCAATAAGACTTTCTACTACACTTAAATCCTTTGTCTCTTACTTTTTACTTTAGTGTGCCAGACAAAGCCCTGGATGTGTATTTTCAAATCCTGTTATTTCACTATTTCACCTAGCCTTTTAAAAAAATGTATTTGGGGAAATTTGTTTTGTGGAATCTTAAAACAATACAGCTCTTACTAGATAACACAGTACATTGTTTAAAAAAAAGTATGAAAAGGTAGAAATATTCCTGTAAAGAAACATTTTATCATGCAATTATTTTCAAGGCAGGTGATAAGGTGCCTAGTGAGTGCTGAGTAGGAGACAGAAAATAAAAGTGGCTTAAGGTAGTTTCTAAAATACCTCCTTCCCATCACAAAAGATTAAGAATCATTTTGTCTAGAGGGCAAGCTTTCGTATTTTTTAGGTCTAATTAAGAGGATCTGATTTATATTCTACCTCTTTTCCTGTGGTAAGATCTAAGGTACTTTTTTTCTTTTCTTCTCTCTTTTTGCTTTGTTTTGTCTAATAGTGGCACAAGATCTTCTTAACCAATTGCCAGAGCCTGCACATGCAACTAAGTCAGTAACTTTCTAAACTGGGTACACTGGAATCATTCAGGGTGTTTTGGTCAAGTGATATCAGCCCAAATTAAGTGAGTTTAAGCACAAGAAAGTAATTTGTTGTGAGACTACTGAGGGTTTCCCAGGCAGGGAAAAAAACTACCGGCTCTGGGATTTATAAGACAGAAAATGTGTTGCCAGAATCTTTCTTTGTCTCTTTCTTTCTTTACTTCCCCACTTCTCCTCCTTCTCTTGTTCCTCCTTTTTCTTCTCTCCCTCTCCTTTCTTCAATCTCTTCTTTCTGTCTCCTCATTTCTGACGGTTTAGATTAATTCTTCCCTTATGTACTCAGGTTTTTTGCACATAGTGGAGGATATCACTGAAGGGGTAGCTTCCTATTCACATCCGAGCTCTGCAGCTTAAAAAGCAAGAATATTTTCTCTATTGCAGTGTGTAAGAGCAATTCTGGAAAACAACAGTAACCAGCCAAGATTATTTTACATAGCCTTCCTATGTAAAATTTTGTGGCCAGGGATACTATTTGGCCAGAACTGAGTCACACATCCTCCTCTGTATTCAGGGGTGTATTATCTGATACTGGGGAGATGAATAAAAAAAGCATGCTAAGCAGTCCAAAACAGTAGACATCCCAGGACTTTAGGAAGGCATTTAAAAGATTTGTTAACAATAAAGGTGTCCACAACCAACAGTACAATATATATCCATTTTGCTAGAGTTAACATAATTATATAGCACTTATATATCTAAACTATAGTGAGATTCTGATAGCATGCTTCAGCTTCTTCCCCCTCTCTTTCTGACCTTAACTGTATTCTTTCACTTCTTTTCCTGTTATTTATTAACTGCTTTTCATTTTTAATTATTATGTGTACATAATAGTTGTATATATTTATGGGGTACAGATGATGTTTTGATACAGGCATCCAAAGTGTGATGATCAAATCAGGGTCTTGGGGTATCTATCACCTCAAGCATTTATCATTTTTTGTGTTAGAAACATCCCAATTCCACTCTTTTAGTTATTTTAAAGTATACAATGAATTATTGTTAACTGGAGTCAGCCTATCATGCTACCAAACACTAACTTTATTCATTCTATATACCTGTATGTTTGTACCTACTAACCATTCCCACTTTATCGCCTGCCTTCCTGCTACCCTTTCAACCTTTTGTAATCATCATTCTAGTCTCTATCTCCACGAGTCTATTACTACTTTTTATTATTATCCTTTTAGCTCCCATGTGTGAATGAGAACATGTGGTATTTGTCTTTCTGTGTCTGGCTTACATGAAAGTACAGATATTTTCTCAATATATTAATTTCCTCTTTTTTTGGATATATATCAGCTTTTTTAGGATCCCATACTAATGTCCATAGTAGCTCTACTAATTTGCCAAGTGCAAGGTTACACAAAGGTTTTCTCAAAAATCAAATTAAAATGGATTAAAGACTTGAATCTAAGACTTCAAACTATAAAACCTCTAAAAGAAAACATTGGGGAAGCACTTCAGGACATTGGTCTGGGCAAAGATTTATTGTGGACACCTTTATGCTTAATAAAAGCATGGACAACCAAAGCAAAAATGAACAAATGGAAAGACATCAAGGTAAAATGCTTCTCACAGCAAAATAAATAATTAACAAAGTGAAGAGACAACCCACAGAATGAAAGAATTTACAAACTATCCATTTGAAAAAAGATTAATAAACAGAATATATAAGCAGTTCAGGTACCTCAATAGGAAAACATTAAATAATCCAATCTAAAAAATAGGCAGAAGATATGAAGAGACATTTCTCAGAAGAAGATATATAAATGGCTAACAGGTATATGAAAAAATACTCAGAGAATACAAATCAAAACTGCAATGAAATATCATGCCATTCCAGTTAAATGACTTTTATCCAAAAGACAAGCAATTATGAACGCTGGCAAGGATGTTGATTCATTAGCTTCTTTTTACAGCGCTCCTGAGGATTCATTTCCTCTCACTTGCTGACAAATTATCTTATTATTTTATTTGGCCCCATCAGCTCTGCTTTTGCTACATTGAGCACTATGTACCAACAAGACTCTATTTTTTCCCCCTATACCCTTTACCATATTCTGATGAATGAAGTGTTTTATCCAATTCTCTCTCTCTCTTATTTATTTATTTATTTATTTATTTATTTATTTTTTTATGTTTTGTGAGACGGAGTCTTGTTGTGTCGCCCAGGCTGGAGTGCAGTGGTGCGATCTCAGCTCACAGCAACCTCTGCCTCCCAGGTTCATTCCATTCTCCCACCTCAGCCTCCTGGGTAGCTGGGACTACAGGCGCCCGCCACCATGCCCGGCTAATGTTTTTTTTTTTTTTTTTTTTTTTTGCGTACTTTTTTAGTAGAGATGGGGGTTTCACCGTGTTAGCCAGGATGGTCTCAATCTCCTGACCTCGTGATCCGCCCGTCTTGGCTTCCCAAAGTGCTGGGATTACTGGCATGAGCCACCGCGCCCGACCTCAATTCTCTCTTTAGTGAGATACCTCACCTGGCTTTCTAACTTAAAGTCAACTCTTATCACCATGAAAAATGTACATAGATATGGGTACAAGATATGGGTACAATGAGAATGCCTGCATGTTGATATGAACAGGACCATTTTTCTTGCTTGACGTGGTCTGTACCTTCAGCAACAGAAGCAAAATGCAAAATTTGTTTATTTATACAGCTTAAGGCACCAGCTAGACTTAGATTCAGTTAGAACACATTCTCTATATTGAATAAACTATTACTCCATTTTTCTCTTATCTTTTAATATTCTGTTTGTTTTCTAATTAATAAAACAGATTCAATCTTTCCTATATCTCCTTACCTCAAACTCCTTTCACCTTCTTAAAATTATAATTTATTGTATTATATATTTATTCGTGGAATTTTTTAAGTCAGAGCTCAGGTCACATAGTTGAGGACATTTTTAGTAGTTTGTTCATATTCTGTCTTTTCTGAATGCCTTGTTACTGTCATGCACAATTTTATATAATACAAAATGTATGAGAATATATTATATTAATGCAGAAAAGTATACATACACCGAAATTATAGAAATATTGTTTAATAATATCTTATCAAATTAAGTAAATGGAACATTGTGTTAATCATGGTAGAATAAAGCAGAATATAAATAAGAAAAAAACAAATGCACAAAATTAAGAAAAAATATTATCTGTTCTCCAGAAAAAGAGAGATGATTGGCCTGATAGTGGTAAGAACCTGCTTGTGCAGATGTAAGAAACAGCATTAAACATGTGCAGTGGAGTAATATTAGAAATCACGGAAAAGTCTGAAGTATTTTGATAAAAGGAAATAGTTACCTGGAAGCCTTAAACACTAAATTTAAGTTTATTTACATGATTCTTGTGAGTCATTTAACTTTATTTAGAGAGCAGGGTTTTTTGTTGTCTTTTGTGTGTGTGTGTGTGTGTGTTGTTGTTGTTGTAGTTGTTTTGAGATAGAGTCTCACTGTATCAGAAGTAGCTGGGATTACAGGCACGTACCACCACGCCCAACTAATTTTGGAGAGCAGGTATTAATAGTTTCTTCTATTCAACACATTTTTTCAACACATTTGCCATAAGCCAGGAACAGTGTTGCCAGTTTAGAATATAAAGATGAACAAGAAACATAACATCTACTCTAACAATGAACGTCTTCAATTATCAGAGAAGATACCTATTAGTCAGACCAATAAAGATAAAGTTTCAATCACGAGAACGGGCTTGGAGATGCAGGAGTAGCAGATATGAGTTGAAAAATTAAAAAGTTATTGATGCCATTCAAGATACAAGGAATTATACAGCAAGTGGTTTTCTCACATAATACACCTTATTTGAACATATTAATTTTTTGAGATTGTGCCATCTGTTTCTGTCACTAATCAAGAATTGCTTTTCACTTACTTTTGTTTGATTTTTTAACATCCCCATATACAGCAATATATAAGTATAGAATATTGTTACATTCAATATCTTAGCCTTCGTCTGTTATATTTCTTTGATTTTATTATTGTTATTTTGTATTTACATCCTACTTTTGGTTTATTAAGTATTATATATCACTGTAAGCCTCTTTCAATCACTTTACATCTTTTAAAACAAAGCAGGGTATGCAGAAACTTTTTAAAAAAATAATTTAAATCAGAAAGTGTGTGGTTACCTTATGCAAACTTATATGTCTCTTTGTAGTTTTTCAGCACATTTCTACATGTTGTTTTTAGTAAAGCTTTAGAATAAATCAAGAGCGAATGAGCCAGAAAAACTAAGACAGTCTGTTAGATAGATATCTTAGATTTCTTACACATATTTCAATCTAAATTGCCGTTAAGACAATTACCATACACTTCTGACTAGTGTTCCCCTGGTCACCTTTAAGGAATATATCTTATTGCCTAACATTTGAAATGTCTCATGTGCAATATTGATGGAGCTTCTCAAGATGCCAGATGTGCTATCTGTGTTAGTTCAGGTTGTGAAAATCAATTTATTTAGTTTTTGACGTGATCACTGATTTGAAGACTTTTATGTGGGTTTTAATTTAGTGCCAGTTTGGCATGAGTCTCTTTCTGCCAGTTTCTGAAAAAACATAATGACTTTTCTGTGTTTGTGTAGTTTATCACTTAGAATGGAATGCTTTTTACAAATCAAAATATTTTAGAACTTTTATCTCTATACTACATCTTCTCGTATATAGACTTATTTTAAATCCCCACACTTCTAGTAATTGACCAAATTGTCTCATCTACAATTTTTTAAACCTATGCTTCAAGATTTTAGTAACAATTACATGAAAATTCACAGGTGAAACTCTTCTAAGTTCACTTGTTTCATAAGAATATGCCCAGACAAAATACTGTCTCTGTCTCTTTCTGTTTTTCTCTCTCTTTTTCTTTTCTTCCATAAACAGAAGTTAGACCTTCCCCTTTGAATTAGGCACAGAGAAAATTTAGTGGCATGGCTTAAAATTGCTCTCAATTTTTATGTGGAAAAAAAGTTGAACAGACGTATTTCTGTTCCATTACTTTTTAAAACTAAGCAAAAATGAAAAAAATAACATTCTCTACAAATCAAGCTAAAAAGTACAAAGAGGAGTTGCCTGATACACGAAAAGTACACCCAATGAAGGGATAACTCACAGAGAACAGATGTATCTCTCAATACACCTTGGGTAGCACAAGGTTATGATGTACCTGACACCATAACCTAAACTTAAGTGTCCGCTACCACAGTGTCCCTGGTATAAAACTACAATGCACAGTAGCACAGGAAAAGAGAACACAAATGTAGAGGAAAATCAATGGAAACCAGAGATTTGTTCAGGTAATAGTAGACAGGAACTAACTTTGGAGCTACTGATCACACCAGAAGAAGGAGAACAAAAATATAATTGCTAAGTCATTACACACACATACACACACACACATGCACATATAGAAACCTGTGACTTGCTGACTACAGTTGTGAGTTCTCTGTTCACCTGAAAAGGATGGTAATTATGGTGACTTAGTTCATTGTAAATACAGTGTAGAAGAGATGATTAAAAGATGTGGTGGTATTCCACACAGGACTTTATGATTCCTGTATTCCCCCTGATATGGTTTCGCTATGTCCCCACCAAAATTCCACCTTGAATTGTAGTAATCCTCATGTGTCAAGAGACAGGCTGGGTGGAGATAATTGAATAATGAGGGTAGTTTTCCTTATAGTGTTCTTGTGGTAGGGAACAATTCTCACAAGAGCTGATAGTTTTACAAATGGGAGTTCTCTGCACATGCTCTCTTACCTGTCACCATGCAAGACACGACTGCTTCTCTTTTGCCTCCTACCAAGATTGTGAAGCCTCCCCAGCCATGTGGAACTGTGAGTCCATTAAGCCTCTTTCCTTTATAAATTACCCAATCTTGGGTATGTTTTTGTTAGCAGCATGAGAATGGACTAATACAGTAAATTGGTACCAGGTAGTGGGTGCTACTTTAAAGATACCTGAAAATATTGAAACAACTTTGGAACTGGGTAACAGGCAGAGGTTGGAACCATTTGGGAGGGCTCAGAAGAAGATAAGAAAATGTGGGAAAGTCTGGAACTTCTTAGAGACTTATTGAATGGTTTTTACCAAAATGCTGATAGTGATATGAACTGTAAAATCCAGGCTGAAGTGGTCTCAAATAAAGATAAGGAACTTGTTGGGAAGGGGATTAAAGATCACTCTTGTTATGCAAAGAGACTGGTGGCAATTAGCTCCTACCCTAGAGATTTGTGGAACTTTGAACTCAGTGAAATTAGTTAGGGTATTTAGTGGAAGAAATGTCTAACCAGCAAAGCGTGTAATAGGAAGCAGAGCTTAAAAGTTTGGAAAATGTGCAGCCTGATGAGGCCTAGAAAAGAAAACCCCATTTTCTGAGAAAAATTCAAGTTGGCTGCAGAAATTTACATAGATATTGAGGAGTCAAATGTTAATCACCAAGACAATGTGGAAAATGTCTCCAGGGTATGCCAGAGACATTTATGGCAGCCCCTCCCATCACTGGCCTGGAGGCCTAGGAGGGAAAAAAATGGTTTTGTGGGCTGGGTCCAGGGTCCCCCTGGTGCAGCCTGGAGACTTGGTGCCCTGCATCCCAGTTGCTCCAGCCATGGCTAAAAGGATCCAAGGTATAGCTCAGGCTGTGGCTTCAGAAGGTGTAAGTCCCAAGCCTTGGCAGCTTCCACATAGTGTTCAAGCCTGTGGATGCATAGAAGTCAAGAATTAAGGTTTGGGAACCTGGGAACCTCCACCTAGATTTCAGAGGATGTATGGAAATGCCTGAATGTCCAGAGAGAGGTGTGCTGCAGGAGTGGAACCCTCATGGAGAACCTCTGCTAAGACAGTGTGGAAGGGAAATGTGGGGTGCAATCCCACACATAGAGTCTCCACTGGGGCACTACCTAGTGGAGCTGTGAGAAGAGGGCCACTATCCTCCAGACCCCAGAATGATAGATCCCCAGGATGATAGATCCACAATCAAGAAAGTTGATTGAAGGACAGATTGTCATTTTAAAAATAAGTGATAAATAATGGTAGCTCCTGAATGCTGCTTTCATGAGTTCTTCATAAATATTAGGTCAATAAAGGATTTAAGTTAAAGGGAGGCTAAAGATTTTCTGTGCAAGCATTAAGATCTAAAAAATAAAGATGACAAATTTGATCCAACTGATATATTAAAATGCTTCATCAAGAAATTAGAGAATTCACATGATTTTCATATACACATGAAAACTTTGACAAGATTGATTATATGCTTTGGCTTGAGGTAACTCAATACATTTCAAAGCACTGAAAGTATTAAAGTAATTGTTTTTCTGACTACTGTGTAACTAAGGTGGAAATTTAGAAATATATATGTAACTAAAAGCAAAAGTGTAATTGCATTTTACTTCAGTATTTAGACATTTGTAAATTTTAAATAAATGATAGGAAGGGAGAAAAATTACAAAGGAAACAAGAAGGCATTGTACAGTGAATGATGACAAATACAAGACATACAAAATTTTTGGTCTGAATTAAAGTTTTGCTTACAAGCACATATAGACCCTAAACTGCATATAAGCTATGATCTATTGTGTAAAATAAAGGAAAGAATAACAAATTGAAAACCTAAAGAAGTTATACGATAATAATAAAGATAAGTTGATAAAGCAAAAGCAATGATAAAGACAAAGGATAAGAAGAAAATTAGCTAAATCAAAAGCAGACAGTTTATAAAGACAAAATTGATAGACATCTAGAGAGATTGATTGATGTATTGAGAGTGAGAAATACTAAAAATGCTATATTACTACAGATCTTATGAAGGGATTTTATGAATATTAACAATATTAAGCCACAAATATTAAACATTTTGATTAATATGACAAATTCTTATGAATTCTCATCTTTAAAATCCAAATGTAAAAGAGATAGAAAATGTGAATATTCTTATAATTTATTCAGAAATGAATGAGTTGGCCTAAGGTTTTAATGGGAAGCATATACTGAAACAAAGTTAAGTTTTTAAATGTTTATTGGAGACTAATAACGGGAAAACATAAGGAAGGAAGCATAAGTAAACTTTTATTTTTTTACCAGTGAATTCAACCAAATATTTAAGGAAATGTGACAAGAACCTTACACAATATTTTCAGAAAATAGAAGAGAAGAAAATATTTCCCAAATCTTTTATAAGGCACAGCAAACCTGTGATATCAAAGTCTGACAAAACATTAAAAAAAGACAACTAAAGACCAGTATTCTTCATAAACACATACATAAAATTTCTTAATTAAATATTTATAGAGATAATGTGAAGAATAGCCAACACATGATGGCCAAGTAGGTTTAATTTCAGGATTATTAGGTTAGTTTACCATTCAGAAAACCAGCTATGTAATTTTTCATATTAATTTAATAAAAAAAGTAAAATATTTCAATTGATAAAAAGTCACTTTTCAAAATTAATTACCTATTTATGTTAACAATTCTCACAAATAAGTAACAAAATGAAAGTTTCTCAATATTATACAGGACATTTACAAAAGAATTTCTTAGACCTTGTACAAAAAAAGATACCTCAATTCTTATTTTACACCATACTCCTCCAAAATAATTTGATTTGGATCATAGACTTAAATGTGTGTGTGTGTGTGTGTGTGTGTGTGTGTGTGTCTGTGTGGGTGTGTGTGTATATACACACAGATACACACAGGTGTATTTCAGAGTCATTGCATGTTTGGTTCTGCACTACTGCAGTAAAATAAATACTGCAATAACGCAAGTCTCACATTTTTTTTTTCCTTTCCCAGTGTATATATAAGTTACATCTACACCATACTCTAGTCAATTCAGCATGCAAGAACATTACATTCTCCACTGGAGTCTTGAATCCTTCAAAGTCATCTATGAGAGTTGGAATTAATTTCTTCCACACTCCTGTTAGTGTTGCAATTTAAACTCCTTCCATGAAACAGAAATGTCCTTAGTCACATCTAGATTAGTGATTCCTCTCCAGAAGTTTTACAATTTGCCCAGATTCATCAGAAAAATTACTTGCTGTAGCAGCTATAGTCTTACAAAATGAATTTCTTAAACAATAAGACTCGAATATTTAAATCATTTCTTGATGCGTGAGCTGCAGAATACATGGGTTAGTAGGAAGGAAAACAAGATTAATGTCTTCAGTGCTCTAGAGTGACTAGGTGTATTGTTAATGAGCAGTAATATGTTGAAAGGAATCTTTTTATCTGAGCAGTAGGTCTCAACAGTGGGCATAAAATATTCAGTAAACCATGCTGTAAACAAATGTTCTCTAGACCAGGCTTTGTTGCTTCATTTATAGAGCACAGGGAGAGTATATTTAGCATAATTCTTAAGGGTCCTAAGAGGTTTGAAATGGCAAATGATCATTGGCTTTAACTTAAAGTCACCTGCATTAGCCCCTAACAAGAAAGTTAGCCTGTTCTTTGAAGCTTTGAAGCCAGGCATTGATTTTTCCTCTCTAGCTTTAAAAGTCCTAGATGGCATCTTCTTTCTAAACAAGGCTATTTTGTCTACATTAAAACTCTGTTGTTCAGTATGGCCACCTTCATCTATTATCTTAGCTAGATCTTCTGGATAATTATGTTAGGACTTACTGCTTCACATAGACTTTTATATAATGGAGATGGCTTCTTTTTTAAACCTCATGAATCAACCTCTGTTAGCTTTCAAATTTTCTTCTGCAGTTTCCTGACCTCTCCCAGGCTTCTAAGAATTGAAAAGAGTTAGAGTCTCATCTGGATTGGACTTTGGTTTAAGCAAATGTTGTGACTGATTTGATCTTTGATCCAGGCTACTAAAACATACTCCATATCAGCAGTTTTGCTTTCTAATCAGTTGTGTGTTTACTGGGGTAGAATTTTTAATGTATTTCAAAGACTTTTCCTTCGTATCCTCAACTTGGGTAACTATTTAGCTCAAGTGATGTAACTTTAAATCTATCTTGGCTTTCAACATGCCTTCCTTGCAAGCTTAATTATTTTTAGTTTTTGCTCAAAAGTGAGAGACATATGGCTCTTCATGTGAACACTTAGAGGCCATTTAGGGTTATGAATTGGCCTAATCTCAATATTATTGTGTCACAGGGAATAGGGAAACACAAAGAGACAGAGAGAAAGAGAGAAAGACAGGTAGGGGAATTGCCAGTCTGGGAGCAGTCAGAATACATGCAGCATTTATTAAGTTTGCCATCTAATGTGGATGTGATTTGTGATGCCCCAAAACAATTACAATAATAACATCAAAGATCACTGATCACACATCACCACAACAGATATAATAATAATGAAAAAGTTTGAAATATTGCACAACTTAATAAAATGTGACACAGACACAAAGTAAGCACATGCTATTGGGAAAATGGTCCCGATAGACCCATTTGACCAAGAGTTGCCACAAACCTTCAATATATAAAAAGTGCAATATCTGCAAAGTACAATTAAGTGAAACACAATACAGTGATGTATGCCTATATGTATAATGAGATTTATTATAAGGAATTGGCCTACATGATTACGGAGACTGTAAAGTCCAGTGATCTACTGTCTGCAAGTAGGAAACCCAGAAAACCTGGTGTAAATTCTAGCACAAGTCCAAAGGCCTGAGAAACAGAAACACAGATGGTATAAATCCCAGTTCTAGACAGGAGAAGACTGATGTCTTATCTCAGGCATTTACGTAGAGAGATAGATTTACACTTTCCTTTGCCTTTTAATTCTATTCAGACTTTTAAAAAGTTGGATGATGCCCACTCATATTGAGGAGGGCATTCTGCTTTACTTAGCCTAGCAGTTCAAGTGCTAATCTATTCTAGAAACACCACCACAGAGGCAGGCAAAAATAATATTTAACCAAGTGTCTGGGAATACTGTGACCTAGTCAAGTTGGAATAAAATTAATTATCACACTTGGCAGTAGGTCAAGATTTCTAATACAATATATGTTAAGCAATTACCATAAAAAATGATGAGATAGGTATCATCAAAAACAAGCAAATAAAATTAACCTCCTCATCAAAAACATCTTTCAAATGAAATGAACAGGCAACACACTGGTGAAAAATTCCCCAAATAATATGTATTATCTAATAAGGAACTATTATCTATGATATATAAGGAACTCTGATAATTTAACAATAAAAACACAAACTGCCCAATAATAAAATGAGTAAAGATTTAAAAGGACACTTTACATAGGATAATACATACATGGAAATATGTTTAATTTCTCATTAGTCATTAGAGAAATACAACTTGAAATCACAATGAAATATCACTGCACATTCCTCAGAATAACTCTAATTAAGACTGATAGCACCATATTTTGTCAAGAATGTGGAGCAATGGAAATAAACATTTTTTCATGGTGATGTAAATTTATACAATTATTTTATAAAAAGTTCTGTATACACAAACATATATCTATCCAATAATCGAGTAATTTCAATTCTACTTATTTACCAAAGAAAAAAAGTGCTCATGAAATTAATTGTATAAGTATATATATAGCAAAGGTTTACTCATAATTAGCAAACTTAGAATCAGATCAGGTGTCTACTGACAGCAAAATCAATAAATTTGGGTGTATTCATCCAATGAAATACTATTCATCAATGGAAAGTGAAATGCTCAATATGCAACACCACATGTTAATCTCAAATAACATGGTAAGTGAAAGAAGACATATAAAAGATTATACATTATTGATTTTATTTCTATAAATTTGTAGGAAAGGCAAAACTAATGTATGGTGAGAAAAAGCAGCAGAGTGATTTCTGCAGGGATGAGGGTGAAGGTGTTAATTGACTAAAAAGGGTGTGAGAAAGCTTTCTGGGATGTTGAGAATGTTTTATAAGTTAATGAGAATTTGTTTTATACAAATGCTAACATATATTTAATGGTAAACTTAGATGTACATGGAAATGCACAAGTAAATTTTACTTCAAATAGGTACAATATTTAATTATACTTTAATGATAGCCCTGATGATTTGTTTCGGGGAGGAATTTACTGATGCCTGCAACTTACTTTGAAATACAATAAAAATAAGATGAATTGATGGGTGAATAAAGAGATTCAGATTTGGTTAATTAGTTACAAGCAAATATAATCAAACTTTAATTGTATAATTAAAATTTTCATGTACAATTCTTTCAACATTTTGTAAACTTGAAAATTTTCCTAACAGGATGTCAATGACTTTTTTCTCTTAATGAACATCATGAAACTAATTCCTACAACTTTAGGGGAGGAAGGAAGAAAGAGAAACATTTTTAAAGGGCAGAAAGAGGAAGAGAAAGAAAATCACAACCACAAAAATAAAGAAAACTAAATACTTATTTCTTACTTATAAATTTGAATGCTTGGCAGAAATGTTTTCCAGAAAACATAAAATATAGTATTCTCTTATAATGAGATAAAAATTTAGATTTTTTAAAAATCTCAGAACATTCTCAAATAGATTTTCACTTTACAAATTGGGAAAGTTAATGGCAGGAACAATAGATTGTTTATTGTACCTTCTTGAAGCCCTAACTCTATCCTTCATAGGTAGTTATCTTATTCAAAGATGTTTCTTCAGCAGTTATGATAAAGAAGACACTTTATGAAAACTGGGAACAAAGTGATGAACCAATTTTATATCATCCTTTGTTTTGTGAAGTTTATAGGATAGCTGGTAAAGGGATAATAATTAAATAATCACCAAAATATCCACAGGTAAGTACTTAGGAGGGAAGTATCAGAGTACTAGCTCTGGCTTTAGTGTGAAGAAACAGTGAAGACCCTTTATTGAGGATATGTGTCAGCATTAACAAGGTGAGAAGGGAGGAGACAGATTTACAAGAATGAAGCAACATATACAATTTCCTTCAGTTAAGAGGGATTTAGCCAACATGGAAAGTGAAAAGGCCTTAGTGGCTAGAAGATAGAGAGTGGGAGTAGGTGTGAGAACTCTATGAGATGACATGGAATGGAGAGTCATGAAAGGAAGTGCTTTATGGGTCACGTGAATGGGGTCAGCCTCTCACCTAGGAGCTAAGGAGATTTTATCTTAGATGATTACACAGAAATAACATCAATAAGTAGTTTTACATTCTGAAATGATGACTGTGGCTGCAACAGGAATGCAATTGGAGAGAAGCATGAAAGGATGCTAATAAACAAAATAAGAGGGCGTGGCAATTGTCTCTGTGATGGCTTTATCTTGTGGAGAGATATAAGAAATAATTGTAGGAGAAAAGATGAATTGTACCGGATGATGGATTGACTGTGCAACAGTGATTGGGAGAGTAAGTTAAGGATGTTTCCTAGGCTTCTCATTTATCATTTGGACATTGACTAAGTAGTGGAAATGTTTCACTTGGTATAGAACTTTGAAAAGAAACAGATTTTAAGGGAGAGTCAGTAGGGTGGTAAATGGTTACAACAACCTGCCTTTGAAATATCCAATTTGGAGATTTTTAATGAGCAGCAGGACAATATTAATTTAAATTTGGCATATCTGCAATATTTTAATTATTTCAATTAATATGAAAAATAGTTTGAAATGTGCAAGAATTTGTTATGGGGATATTATTGGTAGTTGCTTAATTCTAAGTCAAATTAATACATACATCTAATCAAAATTAAATAGCACAGATGAGGCTGCAATGAAAAATACTGTCTCTGGCCTTCATCTGTCCTCATCTCCAGTAACATTCCCAGTGGAAATTACTTTTTAGCTCTTAGTGATTTTTGTTCGTGTACATATAGAGAAGCAAGGAAATAAATACCACGTCTCCTCAAATGTCCATAAAGTTATCAATTTTCATTATAGTAAAGATTTTTAAATGTATTTCTCTTTTCTGAATTCCGTTTCCTTTGAAGTCATATTTTGGTCGCTGCTCCTTCACATGGTCTTTAAACTTTTCTCGAGATCTGGTAGTCATTGTTTGGCCTTCATATTTGTTAACAATACAACATAAAAACTTACTTTGAACTATTTCTGTTGGTTAGGTTTCTTGACTGGTAGGAAGTCTTCTTTATAGAGTAAGTGAAAAGGGAGCTGCAACTTGTATCTTTGGCTCAAAAATAGCTAATTTTTGTAGCTAATTTGTAAATAAATGTAGGGATTTTGGTATAGCACATCAAGTACACAGTAGAAACCCTTAGTTATTTTCAGTAAATCTGTGACTTTTTTTTTTTGGTCTGGGAGTTGATAGGTGCTGCTAGTTAAGACTGAGGGTTCAATTTGGGGGAATTAGTGGGCAGGGTCAGCTGTTAATTGCAACCCCTCAACTAATTCCTAAGCTTTCAGACCCATTAGCTCACTTCAGCAATCCATCACATTTACCATTTGAGTCAAGATTTACTCGGGGGGAAAAAACATTTAGAGCTTTTTCCAGACAGATTCTTTCCTTCCAAGTCACGGTCCCTTCTTCCTCTTTGTAACTGTGGTTTCTTCCACACTTTCCTTCAGTAACCATGTCTCTTCGTCTTTCTATACAACTCCACTCTTTTTGTGTATTAATGAAAAAGAAAAAAAAATCTCACAGCAGATGACTTCTATTCAGTTCTCTTCCTAGTTGTATATTCAATTTCTATAATTACCATTTGTATTCATTTCTGTCATTTTTTGTGTGTTTCATATGAGAGAATGGATAGTATGTTTGCTGTTTGGGATCAGAAACTTTCTTGCTCTATTTACTGACTTTTTTTGATTTTTTTATTATTTTGAAATGACTTAATAATAATATAAATACTACAGCTCAGAAGACAAAGTAATTTCTTCATACAAAACTTCTCAAAGCATATAACGCAGAATAGTCTATGCTGATGCAATCTTAGGTATCTGGTATTCAAAATGTGTATAAAAATGGTATACAAAATGTGTAATCCCAATTTCTGATTATTTGCCTAACAGACAACAGGCATTCAGTAAATATCTACTGAATAAACAAAAATATGTGGTAATATCATTTTAGAAGATATATTTTTAGAATTCTTTTATATCATAATGCTCTTTCTTCTTTTAATTAATTCTTGTACAGTCTGAGAAGGTCTGGAGCTGTTTAGAGGCAATTCCAGTAATGTACCTAAATAATGTGCAAGCCTTAAGGTCGAACTGTGCACTTTCATTTATTTTTAATTCCTCAAGCAAATCTAAGTACAGAGAAACTCAAATAACCAGGTTTTACAGAAGATATTTCCAATAAAGAAAAGCTGTGGGATTATGCAAAAGAGATTTTTCCACTAAATGGAATCAGGAGAAGCTTAAAATTAAACTTTCCATTTAACAAGACCAATGTAACTGAAGACACGGTTTTAAAAATCCATTAAGTCACTTTGGAAAAGGTAGTAAACACAGCTTCTGGAGACTAGAGAACTCTATTTGGCCATCTATACCATTAATGATAGCATTTCCATTAAATTGTATGCATTCATTCCCTGTTTTACATCCTTACTTATAAAACACAATTTATACAAGGTTGTTTTGCTTTACTGCTTGAATCTGTTATAATAAAAAAGAATATTCTTACCTATATTATTTTACACTGAAAAAAGTAGCCATCTACATCACCATCAATTCGAATGCAATTTCTTTTTCTATTCTTTCATTAAAGTGAGATTCATTTCAGCCATATTTGCATGTTCGAATCTTCAAATAATTAGAAATACACTGGTGAGGGAGAGGTTTCTCAACAAACACTAGAGTATTCTTAGATATAAATGGTAATATTAGCTATTAATATAATATTCTTTCTTCCCTTTTTATAGTGAGAAGAATTGTGAATCACATGTTCATGTGTTAGCATGTTTTATGTGACATTTTAAATCAGATCACATGGATTTTGGACGTTCTTTAACAGAACTGGAAGCCTAGCAATAAATTCTTCCTAGAAATTTTGTATAAATAATTTGTTAATTAAAATGATTATGTAATAACATTACCCATATTTGAAATCATCTTAATTTGATCATAATATATTGTAAGGTGGTAAATGTTCTAAATTCTTGCCAACAATATTTGCCCTGAATGCAAGATCTTCCAACATGCCGTTTCATGTGTGTTGCTTACTTTCCGATGTAGGAGTCCTAAAGCTTTATTTCATGATTTTCTACAAGTGAAAATTTACCTTCTACAATTCCATTTCTGGCACTCAGGTGTCATTTCTGTGTGATCGAAAAAAATGGCCATTACTGTTAACTTGGCAAAAGATTAGCATGCTCATGATTGAGACTTCATGATAGAGCTTTGTAATTTTATTAGGGCCAGCTTATGATGAATATTTTTATTCATGACATTAGCATCGTACAGATATTAAATGTAAAAAGATTTAGTTACTTCATTTAGTTCCAGGTCATCCTTTTCCATGTCACCTCAAGAAGCCCATAGATAAAGAAAATATAGTATATTGTATATGGTAAATGTTAGATCCTGCTTACAAATAACAACTCAATGTAATATGAAACTATGTTTGATTGTGGTAAAACAAGTGTATTTTAAAAATAACTGCCAGGGCATGAAACAATTATCCAGCAGGTTAAAAAGAGCCTCTTATTTCTTCCAATTTTCATTACACATATATTCCATAGTATTACTAAATGATGTACATTTCATTTAAGAACAAAAAAAGTCAATGTCTGGATTTCTGGTGCCCTTTGAAATAATGTAAACAAGTCATTTTAGTAATGTAACAATCCTTAATTTTGTAAAATAATATTTCAATGAGTAAGAACTTCTATGTTACAGGATATTAAACCCACATGGAAATAAGAAGTGTTTGTATATATTCCAAAGTTATTTCATACTTGATGAAATGTGATGCTATCTATGCTCTTACATAATTTATCTTAGTTGTCACTAAATCTATATTTTTTATTATTTTATTTTTAGCTCTTTTTATATTTTGCATTCACCTAAATATAAATATTAAGTACAAATAATTGGTTCACTGATTAATAATGATTAATTGATACTTGATTTCTCATTTTATGTTAATTAATTTAAATCAGACTATATTTATAAATTTAATAAATTAAAAAATAAAAAAATTAAAACTTTGGCTTTCACATAAATGTTACTACACTAAGCAGGCAAAATATAGAAAAACTTGTCATCATTTTATTTTATAGTCTAACTTTCTTGAGGGGAGTCAGTGATTTTTTCATTTTAAATTTACCCTTCATGGAGTTTTAGTTATTTGATTTTATCCAAGAAAAGTAACTAACTGCCAAAACCTTTTAAATACTGGGTTAAAGATAAGAAGTGCCCATATGTATGGCATGTGTTCTATACATTATTAGATCTCTGCCTTCATTTCTAATGCTAATACAATCATGTGAAGAGTTAAGCAAAAACATCAGGTACTATGTATTTAATATAAATACTTATTACTGTTAATAAAAGGGAAACCAGTGTGTGTGGAAGTAATCTAGGAATGTTTCTCAGAGTAGACAAACCATGAAAAAGAATAAAAAGAACTAATATTTGAAATACTAATCTTATTTTCTTCACAACAACTATATGAATTGACACTATTATTGTCCCTATTGCTAAAACGAGCAAAATGAGACATAGATGGTTAAATAATTTCTCCCAAAATCACAAATCTAGTAAGTGTTGAACCAAAA
Organism: Colobus angolensis palliatus; assembly: GCF_000951035.1. Lineage (NCBI taxonomy): Eukaryota > Metazoa > Chordata > Mammalia > Primates > Cercopithecidae > Colobus > Colobus angolensis. The sequence continues at coordinate 146,896 of NW_012114544.1, read as the reverse complement.
TACTAAACCTAGATACTATAGTTCTAACCTATGTTGCCGCTCAAACAGGTAGGGTTTGAGTCAAAAAGGCTCCTAGCTCACCATTACCTCAATCCCGCATGGCATACTCCATGAGTATGGGAGGCGTTCATGGTTCTTATCAAAATTATTTTTCCTAATGAATGTCTAGGCCATGTCTCTGTCTCTCTCTCTCTCTGTGTGTGTGTGTGTGTGTGTGTGTGTGTGTGTGTCTACACTTAGTTAAAACTTATTCTCAAGACTTCTGGATTGAGTGTTATTTTATGTTTAAATTTTAATACAATATTTTGTTGATTTTTGCATTATTGTATATAAAGCACTTACATAGAATGTCATTATAGAAATAAATTGTATGACTCCATTTACGAAATTATGAGTTTATTATATTTTACTCGGAGTGAATTAATCTTTTTTGAAAATAATATATCTATGATAATAAAATTTGCAGCAAAAACTATTTTGATACCAAAACATAGCTTTAATACAAACAGTACTTCTGATTCTTTCTAATACAAAATAAGTATCTTTTAAAATTGCTCTTAAAAAAGCAGTACTGTTGTTAGGACAGAACTTCAAAAATGTCTATATCAATGACTATAATTTTTAATATATCATATCAAACTCTGTATTGGCAATATGAAAACATTTATTTACTGGTCAGGTAATAAATAAATATCTGTAGGCAAAATGAAATTTATTTCTCATCCATATTTATTATTCTTATTAATACATTTATCAAAGTATCTTTATGGTTAACAAAAAAACTCCAAAGAAAACTAGAATAAATAAATGCATCTCTATGTAATTTAAATGTAGACATGATGTATGTGATGGAATTGGATTTACTGTTCCTGATCATCTCTGCTTCTCTGCTTTGGTTTATGCTTCATTATTTTGGTAGTTAAAAGTCTTATTTTTTGCTAACTATTGTTCCTCTTCTGAATCAACCAATAAAAATAAATAAATAAATATCCTAATCTTTTATTTCACCACTAAACCATTACTCTCACCAGGCAATTGGTATTGTAGAATAAAGTAATGAATAATCAGATTTGGCAAGAAGTTACCTTTTGCTGTGTTACCCCACCTCTTCTCTCACAAGTAAGACAAATCACTTAAATTCTCAGAACCACCTGCTTTCTCATATTTAAAATAGGATAATAAAATCTGCATTGCAATATTTTTGAGGCATTAAACATACTATTTGCAAAGTTTATATCAATAATTATCTTTTACTGTAGAATAGTTTGTAAAGCTATTAAAATGATTATGATTACAGTATAAGATTTATAGACGAATGTATGGATTAAAAATGAAAGAAGAATGCTGGGAGATTTCTCAGAGAAAAGAAGATGACTAAATCTTACGTCTAAAATATAATCTCATTTATGGCACTATTTTCATTTAAAATTTATTGTGGCCACTAGTAACAATAGAAGTAAATCAGCCTCCTCAATGTAACAGTCAGTATTCTCAGTCAATTAACCTGACCTTACCACTACTGAATCATATTAGCATACATTTGTCCAGTAGTGTGAGGCCTGCCCTTCACTGAGAATATTTTCCTAATCACATACAGGGCCTTAGAAGTTACCAAAATGTTGAGTTTGTAACAGCTAAGCTTCAGAGGAGCTAATGCAGAAATAGACACTAGTATCTGAAAGAAGTCAGCAGCATTGTTTAAAACTTACTATGTCCCTGTAATGGCTAATTAACTTTAGAAAATTACCATTGCCACTGGAAAGCATGATTTTATAAGCCAACAATCCAAAAAGGACTTTCTAGCAGAAATGTAAAATAGTTTATGGTCCTCACTTTTTGTTTTTCAGTCTCAGGCCTTGTATAAAATTTCTCAGGGCTAGGCACTCTAGGTGCTTGGCTGACTAATGAGTATGGTTGTTGTTAATCCAATAATTCTTGGATTATTCAGTGACATCATATCTTTTACTAGACTGTAACTATTTAAGTGGCAGGACCTATATTTTTCTTTCTTCATTTTTTATAGTATTTCTATAGGACTAATTAACTTATTTTGACTGGAATGCCTACAGGCATTAACTATGAATATTTTCTGAGTACTTTCATCCAGAATAGAAATTCAAATACACAGTATGAATTAATTGAGAAATTATCAACTAAATAAAAGGGCTAAAACTGTTTAAAAAATTGCTTCATAATTTGTAAATGAGTGAATGAGTAAAAAGGAAGGATGATTTCATATACTATCTAGTGTACTAATCATGAAATTTATTTCACCTTAAATTAGGAAAGACATCATGATAGAGAGCAGAGGGCTTGAGTTCATAAGTAAGGAAACTTTCACTAGTGATTCATCCCTGTCAATTAGTCTCTGTTCTGAAAATCATGACTTATTATTCTTGGTCTACTTTACTATTTGGTATGTGGCTTTAGAAACTTTTCTTTTTCCATTCTGTACAATCAGGAACTAAGACTTAACTCTAAATTATATTCTATACTTTGATTCCTAACTGATTTATAAAAAAAAATCCTTGGCTCAGTATTTCATTAATTTTCCTTATGCCAAGGTAACTTGGTCTTAACCATCATGTCTCATCTTCATTTATTTTTCTTAGCAAAGAGCTTTGCATATAATGATACCACTGTAAAACATGTTCTTATGTCACTCAGACCACCTAAAATATCTTTAATAAAAATGGATAATGAACAAAACTGAAAATTGTTCCCCAAATAAAACTTGCTTTCGTGGTCACACATGCTTATGTGCAATAAATCACTGCTGAATCACAAGCCAGATGTATAGGGTTTAAAGGAAAATGGAAAAGTAAATCCTTGGATGTAAGTATCTATTTATAATGCCATTTCCTTAATAAGGGAGAGAATGAATTTTTAAAGGACATTTTTGTTGTTAAAGGCGGGATGTGATGATTGGCCATGCGTACTTTTGATGACGTAGCAGACCCTGCCAGTTGCCAGCCCACATCCATTTTTCTCCTTTTTAGAGATTTTTAAGTAGGATTGTTAGCTGAATATTAAGTTTTCCAGCATAAAAATATGGTTTTTTGCAGCCTAGTTTTAAGATATATGTGGCAATGGAATAATTTGCAGGCAAGCACTTGTGAAGAAAAACAACATGTGCAACTTGTGGGCTATACCTTTGGAGACAGAGACTTGCCATCTACTTCTCTTTTCTCTACAGTGTCATATATGCAAGGTTACCCTGGATATGACTGGTTTACATGATTTTTTATAGTAATTATTAACAGACACACTTTCCATTCTCAGTTTGAACAAAAATTCTGTGATATCTCTACCTTTGTCCTTCTCATTTTGTGGGATGTTGAAAAGGAGGCAGATAATCTGAGGCCATATAGCGAGGGCAATCTCTTAGGCGCACTGACACTACAGTATAGAAGAACCTCAGGCCTATGATGATTCTGTGAAGCAGAAGCCCCTTCCCACTTGGACGTTTATGTTGAAGAACAATAAACTTAAATCCTGTTTCATCCACTATTTATTTTTGGTCTCTGGCCCACACATCTGAACTTAAAGTCTATCTAATGCAAAAGTCAACATATTATTTGTTAACTCTTTTTTTTTTTTTTTGGAGACAGAGTCTCGCTCT